>NC_037668.1:159475940-159642783 GCF_003255815.1 Theropithecus gelada
AGGCCTTGAAAGTAGTTTTTTTCTTGTTATATCATGTAGTAAATTTCAATGTGTACTTTAATATGAAAACCCCAAACCAAACACTATAGAATATGTCTTTTCAAGACTTATGTGTTGAGTAATCATCCTTTTTCATGCAGTTAATTTAAAGTGAATTGAGGAGCATGCATCATTTGTTGAATGGGGAAAAACATAAAACTGGCTCAATGTTATAGTTATTAGTAAACATTAGAGTAAAATGAACATTATAAATGCAATCCTCGATCATATAATGAACTAAAGAAAATATTTGTTTTTAAAATCATGTGTTGTTACATACTTTGTGTGATAGCATTTGTCATTCTTTTTTTTTTTTTTTTTAAAGCTATCTAAATGCTTTGAACACTCTTTATATTTGGGACTCTCCCATCTAGTGAATCTATCTTTTGAAAATAGAGGCCAAATTTTCCCAGGTTCCCTTGAAGTGAGGCAAAATTGTGGCACAGACTCCACCAATCAGTGCTTCTGCATGTGATTTCAGTGTGGAAGGCTGAAGTCATGAAGATGAGGTCCTGAGGGAATCCATTCAGGTGACAGCACAGAGGCAGCAAAGATACATCCCGTTTCCAGAGGGAATCAAGGCAGGGGCTTGGCATAGCATCCCTGCCCATCATTTGGCCTGTGTTGAGTGGCAGGGACAGCGGTAGCAGTACTGGTTCTGGCTACTCAGCCTCTAAGCTTGGTTTTCTGATTGTGTCTCCTAGAGATTATGCTAATAGTCTTTTAATATAGTGGTCCTTCAACATTTTATGTGTGTGCTCCCAAAACAAATTTAATGAAACTGGCTTTCTAAAGTGTTCAGGTCATTACACAGTAGTTTACATCCTAGGAACATTTTGTTCTACATAAGTAAATGTCCTGTTGTTAAGAATGTAGTTTAATCTATCTTGTGGAAATAAACAGCAAAAGGAAAGGCAGGTGTTGAACCTCTGGTAAGTGTGCTGATTACAAAAGATACATCAATTATTATTTAAGTGCATTATTTTCAGTTGAATTCACAACGTATCTCCATGGAATTAATCTAAATCTAGTAAGTACATACTATGAATGACTAAACCCACAAAGTGGTTGATGCGGAACAGCAGGAGAATGTGTCCAAGTAAAAACTGAGTATGGTTTATGACATCAATCAGCTTTTGGCCAAAATTTATGACAATTTTTTTACAAGTCTAAAGGAGCATTTATGGAGATATAGAGTGCCACTACCGTATACTTTCAGTTTCTTTTCCTAACTTGAAGATATAATGTTGATCTGTTGGAAGTAAATGTGTGACCTCACCTTCTCTTTGAAATAATGCAAATTAGGCAGGGCATAGTGACTCATACCTATAATCCTAGCATTTTGGGAGGCTGAGGCAGGAGGATTGCTTGAGCCCAGGAGTTTGAGGCCAGGAGTTTGCAACATAGCTAGACATCATCTCTGAAAAATAAAATAAATAAAATACAGTAAAATAAAAATGTAATAATGCAAAATACTCAACTGAGACATGGGTGAATGCAAATAAAATTTCATAGCATGTTGTTATTCTCTGACATGCTTCAGACAAAATTTAAATATCTTAATTCTAAGATGGACAAAAAGGAAGGAAAGGAGGCAGGGAGGTGGATAAGGCATAGAATCTTGTCATAAGTTTGTCTCTTGGATGGAATGAGCTCTGATAAGTTCTGTATTTTGTACTGAGCCTCTCTGCTTTGCTCTCTCAGAACTCTCCTATAGTAGCAATGCATTATTTGATCATAATTAGGCGATGCAAAAGGAAAGACCATTCAACAAAATTTGCCGTAACTCCTGCCACTTCACTCCTCAATATACATGAATTCAGGATGTCCCTAAATACCTTGTTTCTATATTATGCTGCACGCTTATCAAAAATATAAAGACAAAAACACATAGCCCTAGTGTAGGATTATAATTTATTGACTAAAGGAGGCTTCCATATATTGAATTGTTCTATAATATTATGCTGCAGGTAATTACACCCCAGTGGAATGCCCTATAATTACATTCAGGAAGCCTTCAACATGTGATAATCATCTATTCATTCATTCATTTTTAATAAAATGGAGAATGGCAATTGTGAAAGAGGAGGTGGAAATGATGAGACAGTATGACACCTTGACTTCAGACATGCAATAAGACATATTAATTTTAAGAAAGAGGCCAGGCGCAGAGGCTCACACCTGTAATCCTAGCACTTTGGGAGGCCAAGGTGGGCGGATTATGAGGTCAGGAATTTGAGACCAGCCTGGCCAACATGGTGAAACCCTGTCTCTACTAAAAATACAAAAAAATTAACTGGGTGTGGTGGCACACGCCTGTAGTCTCAGCTACTTGAGAGGCTGAGGCAGAATAATTGCTTGAACCTGGGAGGTGGAGGTTGCAGTGAGTTGAGATTGCGCCATTGCACTCCAGCACTCCAGCCTGGGCAATAGAGGGAGACTCCGTACGAAAAAAAAAAAAAAAAGCCGGGCGCGATGTCTCACACCTATAACCCCAGCACTTCGGGAGGCCGAAGCAGGTGGATCACAAGGTCAGGAGATCAAGACCATCCTGGCTAATATGGTGAAACCCCGTCTCTACTAAAAATACAAATATATATATATTTGTAGGGCCAGATTTTATGCATGGATATTGTGATCCCATATGGAGTCCCTGTTTCTATGCCTGGCATAACAGATTACATGCAAAGAAATCCAACTTCTGTGAATGGCACACAAGTTCTGTGTGTGTAATTTCAGGTTTCAGCCTGTTAAGATTACTTTCCATGCTTTGAGATTTTGATTCTGAATATGGATTGCTAGGTTCCATGCTTGTATAGTCAGGATCCATTCTTGGAGGTTGAGATTACAGTCATGGTGTGCCAGGTTCTATACCTGGAGGTAGAGTTTTACAAATGGAGGATGAAGTAATAGCTTGGAAGTTTACATTTCCACACTCTGCAAGACAGGTTTTACCTATAGATGATAAAGTTCTTGCAATAGTTAATTTTATGTGTCAACTTGACTGAGCTAAGGAATGCCCAGATAGGTGGTAAAACATTATTTATGCGTGTATCTGTGAGGGCATTTCTGGAAGATTTCTGGAAGAGGCTAACATTTAAATTGATAGACTGAGTAAAGAAGACCATCATCATCAATGTGGGTGGGCATCGTCCAAACCACAACGGCCCAATAGAACACAAAGGTTAAGAAAACACAAAGTTGCTCTCTCTTATTCAGCTGGAACATCCATTTTCTCCTGCCCTTGGACACCGGAGCTTCTGCTTCTCTGGCCTTTGGACTCTGGGACGTAAATATGTTCCCATTGGTTCTGTTTCTCTGAAGAATTCTAACTAATACAAATCCCAGCATGAAGAGTAAGATTCCACTTCTGTAGATTAGGATTCATTACTTTCTTGGCCATATTTCATGCCTAGAAATACAGATGCCATACTTGGAATGTCAAATTCTAGGCCTAATGCCCACCACATTGTATAATTGGAGGTCCAGATGTTTGCCTTATGATTCGGGTTCTATAGAACATGTTTCATGATGACTAATCCTTGTTTTATACTTGGAAGTCCATATTCCACATTTGGAGAGCAAGATTCCAGGCCTGGATGGTGAGATTCAATACCTAGGCCAGATGACATTAAGGTTCTACCCAAATTCCACAGAAGGCCAGGTCAGGTTACAAACTGAAAGAGAAATTTCACACAGTTTACAATGCATGCCATGCTTGAAGCCTAATTTCATGTCTACATTGCCTGAATCCAAACATAAAAGCACTGGTTCCATACCTACTGTGCAGATTACATGCTGGCAAACCAGTTTCCATGCTTGGAGAACCAAATTCTATGACAGAAGTGCCATGCTCCACATCTGAGGCTCCAGTCTCCAGTGTGTATGGTCATGTTCCATGCTTGAACATTAAGACTCAGGGTCATACTTGGAAGGCTGGTCTCCATGCTTAGAGATTGAGATTTTACACATGGAGTGCTAAGTTCCAGTTTTATAAGTGGAGTCTCAAATTACTTTGACATTTACCTTTCTGCTCACAGAAAACCAGATTTTTCCCATCTTAGGCCAAGCTCCTTACTTGGAGAACCAGATTCCTCTTCTACAGATCAGTATTTTCTACTTAAAATTCCAGGTTCCATACTTGGAAGGTGAGATTTTGTGCCAAGTTGGCTAGGTTCCATACTTGGTGCGCCAGGTGACGTGCCATGAGGTTTGGGCTCCAACCTAGAAGGTCAGGTTCCAAGCCTGGAGAGAGGAATTTCTCACAGGCTCCCATGGCATGCCTGGAAGTCCTAATTCCTTGCTTAAAAGTTCAGATCCATATCTAAAAGTAAAGGTTTCAATCCTAGAGTGTCGTATTTAATGCCTGGGGAAGATCACAACTGGGGAGACTTTTCATGGCTAGACATTCAAAATCCATGTGGGAAGGCCAGGTTCCATGTTTTAAGGCTACATTCTACACAGAAGGAGCAAGTATTTATGCTTAGATGTCTAGGTATCATGCCTAGAGGTTCAAGTTCCATGCCTATAGGGTTGGAGCTCATGGATTTCTACATTATATACTTGGAAAGGTAGACTTCACATCTAGAACATGTAAATCAGTTCTAGATTTCATACATGGAATGCCATATCCCATGCTTTTGGGGCCAGATTCCATGCTCAGAGGTTGAGATTTCTTTCATGGAATGCCACGTTCCATGATTGTTGCATGTTTCCATTCTTGGATATTCTTAGATTCTATACATGGAATTCCATCTTCTATGCATGGGGAGCACCAGCTTTCATGTCTTAGGTGACCAACTTCTATGACTGAGACACAAGTTTAATATCTGGAGTGCCAAGCAACATATTTATTAAGCCATGTTCCATATGGGGAGATTGAGATTCCACACATTGTGTTCCATTCCATTCCTGAAAGTTTAAATTTCATGCTTGGAGATAGAGATCCTTACATGGGGTACCAGGTTCCATGTTTTTAGGGTCAGAATCCATTCTGGAAATTGAGATTCCACACATGCAGTGGCAGATTTCATGCTTGTAGGGCCAGCTTCCATGTTTGGATATTGGAATTCCACACATAGAGTGGCATTTGAGTCACAGAAGACAGCTCTACATGCATGGAACCTGGTCTCCCAGATCTGGCACTCTATGTGTGGAATATCAATCCCCAGCCGTTGAACCTGACCACATAAACATGGAACCTGTACTCCATTTATGAAACATGGACTTTCAGAGATATATTTAGCTCTCCTAGGTGTGAATCCTGCCTTTTTATGCATATGTAATCTGCTCCTCCACATAAAACCTGGCTCTATAAACATGGAAATTGGGTTTCCAAGTATGAAACCTGACTTTCCAGGGTTGGAAAGTAGCTCCTGATGTGAATCCTGCCTCTCTAGGTATAAAACCTGATTCTTTACTTGTGCAATCTGGGCTTCTACATGTACACTTTGGTGATCTAGGTATTGAATTAGACCTTTCGAGCATAACATGAGTATGAAATCTCTCTCTCCAAGCTTGGAATCTGCCTTGTGAGGGTGGAACCAGAACCTCCTGAAGTACCATCTAGCCCACAAGTAAAAAAATTCAGGGTAGTGTTAAGTGACTTTTCCAAGGTTAAACAATTGATTTTCTATGGAACTGGGACTGGAATCCATGTCTCCTGATTCTCAGCCAGTGCTTACTACAGAGATGGTTGTTCTGCTAATGGTGTAGCGAGGGAAAAGAGAACTAGACAGGTGGACAGGAGTCAGAACATGCAAAGTCTGTTGACAGCATTGCCCTGTCTGTCCTGTCTGCCTCTGTTGCCCTTAGACAGATGGCCCAATCCCACTGAACTTTACCACCTCCCTTTTCATGCAAAGGGGGAGTCAGACAAGATGGTTGCTGAGACCAGTTCCAGCCCTGGCATTCTGTTCTCTGCCTCTATGTTACGCTTCTCTTTATTAAGAGCCTCTTCTTGTCTTTGAGCAGCGTGAGACTGAATTGGTCTGGGGCATACCGGGCCATCTAAGCAAGGAGCAACCAGGAGATTAGCTTTGATCCTGCCGTGACCCCCTCCTCCCTCCTGTGGTTTCCTCCATTATTTCAGCTGTTGCCCATGGAAGAGATTTTTTTATTTGGTTGAAATGTCTCATTCAACCCAGAAAATCAAATACCATTTTAAAAGATCCTGACTTTGGAAGTTAGCCTCACAGCTGCCTGGGGTGCCTCACGATCCCTCTTTATTCAAAGGCCTGTTCTTGTTTTCCATTTTATAGCTGCTGTTCTGGCTGCTTCTTTCTGCTTCGGTGGGGTTGGCTGCCTAAGGGACTCAGGTCCTATTGCCACTTGGATCTAAGCAGGGGAGGCTATTAGGGCCAAGGGAGGGAATTAGACTAACCTTGGAATGGGGAGAGTTAGGGCATCTCCTGTCCTTTTGCCTAAGGGTGACCACTGATTTTATTTTTTTTTTTATTTTTTTTTATTTTTTTGAGACGGAGTCTTGCTCTGTTGCCCAGGCTGGAGTGCAGTGGCACAATATTGGCTCACTGCAAGCTCTGCCTCCTGGGTTCACGCCATTCTCCTGCCTCAGCCTCCCAAGTAGCTAGGACTACAGGTGCCCGCCACCATGCCCAGCTAATGTTTTGTATTTTTAGTAGTGATGGGGTTTCACCATGTTAGCCAGGATGGTCTCGATCTCCTGACCTTATAATCCGCCCGCCTCGGCCTTCCAAAGTGCTGGGATTACAGGCATGAGCCACCGCGTTTTAACTCTTTGTCCTTCATATGCCCGAAACATAAACTTCTAGTGCTTTTTCTTTACTTATCAATTTTGGACATTACCTATTTATTTTCCGAAATGGTAGGTAACTCTTCCACACACTGACACTTCTCAGCTCTTCTGTTCCATCTTCCTAATATAGTGTCTGGGCTTTTATGACTCTGAACTATTGTTGACCCCAGAATAAGTATGCACTATGCCATGATTACATTTCTTTTCCTCTCGAGCTTTTCTCTGCCCCTAGTTTCAACATTTCTTTCTTTTTCCTCATACTATTTGCCTTGATCCTTGCCGCATTCTTTTCTCTCCAAACCTCCATCATCTCACCTATTTTATCTGCCACCTTTCTTCCTAGAGATCTTGTACACAGAGTCCTTTGTAGAGGAAACACATTTGTTTAAAAATAGACATGGAGTGCCCACTGATAACCAGACCTGCTTCAGTTAATTTATTAAGTCACTAAGTCATTGCTTTCAATAACTGTATGCTGAGTGCCAGGCACGAATAATACAGAGATAAATAAAATATAAACTTTGTGCCCAAGTAGCTACCCTGTCTCTTTCCCTCACCTGGGTCAGGATCTCTCTTGTTCCTGGCACCTAGCTCAGTACTTAGCACATGGGGGGCCCTTAGTAACTATTTATTGTTGAGAACATTATTGGACCCATTTCTCAGGCCCATCTTCACTCATCTCCCCTGAATGTTGCTTAAATAGGGATGACCCTGGTGTCATCCCTATTTAAACCCAGTGCACAGCAATTTAATCTCAGAGGTGCTCAGTGCAGGCTTCAGGTTCTCTTCTGCCTTAGCCCTATTATTGCATGGGATGCAATCCTGCCCCACTTCTGGCCCCAGATATGGTTTCTTGAGCTGCATCCTCTGGTACACAGTCCTTCCTATCCCCCAAGGGAGGCAATGTATCGGTCCTAGGATAGCATTGAGAACAGGGGCCTAGGCATCTGCTCTGATGTCCTCATTTTCTAAGCCTAAGGCAGTCTCAGCCCTCCTCCAAGTCTCCATTTCCCTGGCAGCCCTGCACTTCCTCCCCATTTCTGTTTCCCTGGCTGTAAAACTCTGAAGCAAAGCCTGCCCTTCTCTCCTTCCCCTGCATGCAGTTTAGGACAAAGTGGAGGTTCTTAGCTGTGAGAGGCCTCAAGAGGACTATTAATGTGGTCTTTAAAAGGATTTTGTTTCAGCTCAAATGCATTCTGCAGGGATTTCACAGTGACAAAGAGTTTGTGTATGTGTTGCGAGACAGCTCCCTTCTCTTGCCCTGAGGGAGTTCGCACCTGCTTACTCAGGACAGGCTTTTCCACAGACTGTCCTCCCTGCTGTCCTCCCACCTCAGGTGTCTGGTTACTGCCAGAACCATTTATTCTGACCCTCCATCTGGCCAACAGATTAAAAATCCCCACACAATGCAAAGGGCCACTGCAGATGGCCATGCACCTGGGAGTCCCAAATCCCTGGGTCGCAGGGCCTGGCGTTGGACTTCGCTGCTTGGCTGACAGCCTTGGAACCTCCAGTTCATCTAACAGGGAACTGTAAAGCCAGCCCCTCATTAGAAGAGCCTGCAGCCCAAGTGCACACTGAAAAGAGATGCAGGTGCTAAACTGATGCCTGTAACTTAATATCTGGTGAGTTCGCCCACGCAGTACACAAGAGACGCGCATTCAGCCACCGTATGTGACTAGCACTCAGAGTTCTTCTCCTCCCCAAAGCTACAGCTGCACACTGTGTCCCCGATGCAGCCCTTCTTGGCAACCCTCGGGAGACATTCTCATGACTTGTCACCATCTGAATCCCTAGCTCTCATCTGTCTCTGGTGAAGAACCTGGGTTCAGAGGCTTCCAATCTCTTTTCCACACGGCAGCCTTAAAAATGTATATACTTTCAAATATAAAATGAAAAGAGAAATGTTGTTCTCCCTCAATGCTTGCCAGTGCACTTAGAATATAACTCCAGCTCATTCCCATGGTCTAGGAGGGATGTGGCCCTGACCACCCCACCCGTGACCTTGTCTCAAGTTGCTCTGCCCACATCTTCATCCTCCAGGAGCACTCCCCTCCCGACAGTTCTGATAACTTTTTCTTTTCCTTGGAGTGCTTTTCGCCCCATACACAGGATGGCTGACCTTCATTTTCCTGGTTTTGGCTTAAATGTCATCTTGGAGACATCCTTAATAACATCTCTGTCCAGAATAGTTCCCTCCACACCCTTATTCCCCCAGATCCCTAGCTCCCTGCTCTTTTTTTTCCAGGGCTCTTTATCTCAATTTTTAATTGTGTATTATTTTTTGTTGACTTGTTTATCTTGTGTTTCCCGTAAAACAGTAAGCTCCTTGAGGAAGGGATCATATATAGTTTAACCACCCAGCCTCTGGCATAGTGCATGGCACGTAGTAGTTGCTCAACAAGTACATGCTGAATGTCAAATGAACAAATGTCAGGAAACAAATGTCAGTCGAGTAATTTACTGAATTCAGTGTCTTTTAGGGCAGTGATCTCAGACTTTGTTGCACATTAGAATCACCTGGAGAGGTTTAAAAATACCCCCATAGCTATTAAATCACAACCTCTAAGGGGTGAGACAAAAGCACCCATTTTTTTAAAAGTCTTCAGGTGATTCCAATGTGCAGCTAAGAACCCAGTGTTTACAGCAGTGGTCCTTACATGTAGTCCTGGACTAGCAGTATCAGCCTCACGTGGGGACTCATTAGAAACGCACATTCTTGGGTCCTACCCAGATCTACTGAGTCAGAAACTCTAAGGTGGACCCAACGAGCCACTTTCCTGAGCCCTCCAGGGGATTCTGAGGCAGGTTAAAGTTTAATAACCACTGCTTTAAAGAAGGGGTCATGCTGTCTCTTCGCCTGGTCACCTTTTGTTGGCATCAACAATAGGAAAATGGGACACTCTTCAGCAGGATGACCACTGTCCCAGTTTGTGGGGGACTGTCCCTGTTTCACTGAAAGTTCCACATCCCAGGAAATCCCTCATTCCCCAGCAACCAAGACAGTTGGTCGCCCTACTATTTAGAACTCTTTTGATTGAAATACCAGATTCACTGGACAAGTTGAGTAAAGTATGATAAGTGCATTGGTAGGTTTTAAAATGTTAATGTGATCTAATATCCCTGTGATGGCTCCTCTGAGTGCTGGGGGATAGCTGTGTGGCCATCAGGCATGCCTGGTCACCATGGCTCCCACTTCAGATGTCTGCAGAAAGTAAACATTGCTATGCCTTGCTCAGGTCCACCTCACTTAGTGCTATATGTGGATAATTTGGTTTCGTGTTTCAAAGGAGGGCACTACAGCATTATAAAACAATTCTTAGAGACCCCCACTACCACCTTTGTACTCACATAAATGGCTTAGAAGAAAGTGCAAATAGACCTTTCTATTTCTTGTACAGGCAACAAAATGATGACATCATTCACAGGTTGCAAAGGCCTCATCAGAGAGCAGCAGGAACTTATATTTTTTCTCTCTCTCTCTCTTCAAAATGTATTTACTTTCAGATTTTCCAGTTAGCTGGGTATGCTGTAGGAAAGCCCAGAAATGTGGCTTCGGATTAAAGTTGCAAACCTGGATCTACCTAGACTTCTTTCCAAACCAATGTTTACAAATGAATTTAAAACCTAAATGCCCAAGGAAGTCAAAGAAAGAATCCCAAGTTCCTTTTAACTCAAAGGTTGGTTTCAAAGTGAGTTTAAGCTTTCTTATGGTCACAGCTAGGATTATTTGGAGGTGGTTTATGACCAAGGGAGAAAGGGATGACCTGCCTAATTCTCTGCCCCCTAGAAAATCAGTCTATCAGCTGAGACCACTTAAACAGATGAACTGGGAGAGTTCCCTGACCCCCCTCGCAGGATGTGTGATGGAGGGTGGTTCGTATGTTGGGTTGCTGCGTGCTCAAACCCCTTACAGGAAGGGGAGCATGCAGACAGTCAGGTGCAGGAGTCAGGGTGAGCGCTTTTTGGGCTTCAGCCCCATGGTAGTGTCTATGGGTGGGTGTCTGCAACTCCCAAAGCCCAAGTGGGCACGTGTTACAGTGCTCTCTTTTAGCCTTGCTGTCTAGGGATGGCTTAAGTGTTAGACAGCTCAGTAGACACTCTTGGTACCCAGGTCCTTGTCTGATGTCCAGGAAGAATCAAGTCACACACAGACTTGAAGGATGAATGGAGGGGTTTTACTGAGTGGTGGAGGTGGCTCTCAGTGGGATGGATGGGGAGTTAGAAGGGGAATGGAGTGGGAAGATGATCTTCCCCTTTAATTTGAATGTCCAGTGGCTGATCTCCTCTCCGACTGCCTCCAGCTGAATTCCTCTCGATGTTCAGACATTCCTTTCCTTCCCTCTGCTGCATTGTTCTGCCCTTCTTCTGCTTTTCTGTTTGTCTCCTCATCCACCTCTGGAGCCTGGGGTTTATATAAAGGCAGCTTTGGGGCATGAAAACTGGTAATGCCTATTCCCATTTAGGGCCATGGATTTCCAGGATTGAGGGTGGGGCCTTTGCCAGGAAACCACCCTCTTCTACCCAGTATTTCCCTGTCTCCTCTCTATATCACAAAAACACAGGTTGAAAAAGTTCAACCTGGTCCAAACTCTGGGCCTTACCCGGCTTCAGAAAAGGAAAGGTGAGAACATTTGATTCAGTTTCAGGTCAGTCTTGTTGGCAAATCCTGACCATTGGAGAAGGTAAGATAGGATTCATCAAGTGTCTGTGTTGGGGGTTGCAGATGCTGCATCTGATGAAATTCTCACAGGAATTCTGGGAGGAGTGCACAACCAGTGTGAACACCTCCACTTGACAGGTGAGAAAACCGAGGCTCAGAGAAGTTCACTGACTTGAACAAGATCACATATCCAGCATTCAGCAAAAGTAGGATTGGAATCTGATGTCCTGACTTCCAGTTCAGTGCCAACTGACAGCTATCTTAATTCCAGCAATCAGATTCTGGAATATTTCCTCGTTACTACCACCATCACCACTCTTACTATTACCTCTACTCCTGTTCATTCCTTCCCCATTACCATTACAATTGCAATGACTATTTTAGTATTTACTATGAACCAGGCATAGTCCTAAACCCTATTCACACATAATCTCATTTATTCCTCTCAACAGCCTCATTTCATAGGGATGTGGAGACTTAGAGAGGTTAAGTAACTTGCCTGATCAAGCTGAGGTTTGAGCCTCGGTCCATTTGGCTGTGAAAGTTGAGCTCTAAAATAGCTATCATATAGTGCCCTCCTCACCAAATGCCATGCCTGAATCTCCTCTCTGTTTCTCAAGGTTGAATTCCTACTCGGGTTATTTGTCTGGTACTGAAGTTCCTGGAATTTTGGACCTGCTTGGTTTATCCCATTCCTTCAGGATATTCTCATCTCTGACTCTGAGTAGATCCCTGCTGCCCTCAGCTCATGACCACAACTTCTCCTTTACTAGGAGGCCTGTTAGCTAAACCACTCACTATCTGTGGCTACCAGAATTGTCTCCTATGGTTAAAACTTCTACCTTCTCAGTTAAAATTTTTCCCTACCCACTACTAGTGGTTTCTTTTGAGATGTATCCCCTTTTATCTAACAGCCAGTACTACCTACTACTACCATCTTCCTTATTTCTCATAATGCGGAATGAAGACAGCCCCAAGTCACTCTGATGGAGGTACCCAACCTCCAGGCCTGTAGTCTCCAATTATACCATTTCCCTTTCACAAAGGTCTAGAACACTTTCTTCTTGTTGTTGTTGTTTTTTCCTAGTTCTTTTTGAGCTTTATTTATTTATTTATTTATATTTTTAAAAATTTTTTTAAAAAGTTTGTGGGTACATGGTAGGTATACATATTTATGGGGTATAGGAGATGTTTTGATATAGGCATGCAATGTGAAATAAACACATCATGGGGAATAGGGTATCCTTTCCCTCAACCATTATCCTTTGAGTTACAATTCAATTACACTCTTGAAGTTACCTTAAAAAGTACAATTGAACATTTTATCCTTAACTTCTCAGGAAAAGGGTTAAGAAGACCATCATTCATATGTTTACATGGAATGGTAATTTTGTGAATGTTCATTTTTATGTCTGTCATTCTATCAGGAAAAAGCCTGCTGGGCACGTGCATTCTCTATTCTCTCTCCATTCAAGAAACAGGGAGCAGCTGTCTCCCTGGGAGGGCTTGGGAACCCTCTCCCCTTTCCTCCAAACACCCAACTACTTTTCTGAGAGGAAGCAAGTAAACTAGTAATTACAATAACTGTGCTAAGTTGTATCCATGGTCTTCACCCAATGGTGTGGACTCAGAGAAGAAAGCGTCTAACCCTGCCTGAGTAGTTAAGGGAAGGCATCATGGAGGAGGTGACATTTGATTTTTGAGTTTTGAAGAGTGGGCAAGAGTTCTTAGTGTTTTAAGATTTCTCTGTGTTGAGATTTTACTATCAATTTATAGCTTTTCACATTTACTAAAAGTTCCACCCAGCCCAGCCCTTCAAACTTTATTCAATAAGTTCTATGGACAAATGTTAGCTGGTAAGGAGATGGCAAAAGAAGGTAAGATATGATCATGTCCTTTCAGGAGCTTACAGTTTTGTTACCAGCATACCTACATATGTAACAGTTACATAACTTTTCAAGATCATTGGTTTGTTAAGTCCTTGAATAGGAACTGTGGCTATCTTGTTCACTGCCCTGTCTCTGATTCCTGACTATTGTGCCTGGGATTCAATGAGTCCTCCTTAAAGGCTGACTGAGTATAGGAAAGAATGATAAATGCTAGTGAGTGGGGAAGATTTGATTTGGACCTGAAAAGCAGGGTCATATTTGGATAAATAGAGGAAAAAGCATACACTATCTTGCCTTCCTTCATGTTTTTTGCATGCAGGTTTGTGTCACCAACTACATTACATGGACCATATTTTATGCATCTTTTATAGCCAAAGTGATATGGTGTGGATGTGTGTCCCCTCCACATCTCATGTTGAAATGTGATTCTCAATGTTGGAGGTTGGGGCCTAGTAGGAGGTGTTGGATAATAGGGGTGGATCCCTCATGAATGACTTGGTCCCCTCCCCGTGGCAATGAGTGGATTCTTGATCTGTTAGTTCACGCAAGAGCTGGCTGTTTCAAGGAGCCTGGCACCTCCTCCTCTCTCTCTTGCTCCCTCTTTTGCCACAAGACAGGCCAGCTCCTCTTCCTTTCTGCTATGACTAAAAGCTTCCTGAGGCCTCACCAGAAGCTGAGTGGATGCTGGTGCCATGCTTGCCCAGCCTGTGGAATCGTGAACCAAATAAACCTCTTTTAAAAATAAATTACCCAGCCTCAGGTATTCCTTTATAGCAATGCAAAATGGACTAACACAAAAAGAGAACTAGGCACTTACTAAATGATCATACACGTCAGTTAGATTCAAGGGCAAGCTAGAGTCTTATCCATCCTTACTGAAAAGCTACACAAATATTGGTGTTGGGAGAGGATGAAACTCATGTGAAATGTTCCCAAGTTTTTTGTCTTCCCAAGCAGAGCTTATTTGTGTATAATCTGCATATTAGTGGAAAAACATGTGTTCATTGATTACCTACAGGGCACGTGTGTGTGTATATTACATAGACATTGTCACCATGTTTATGGAGCTTTCAGTTCTGCAGTTGAACAAGACAGACAATAGAGCCAAGCATTATTAGTTGATGATAATTTCAGTTGATGACCTCAAGAGTCTCGAAAGCATATTGAGTACTTTGGCAGGTTAATCTGAGCACATTCCCCAAAGGAGGAGAAAGGTCTCTAGCTATTATTATTATTATTATTATTACTTGAGACAAAGTCTCACTCTGTTGCCCAGGCTGGAGTTCAGTGGTGAGATCTTGGGTCATTGCAACCTCCACCACCTGGGTTCAAGCAATTCTCGTGCCTCAGCTCCTGAGTAGCTAGGATTACAGGTTAATTTTTGTGTTTTAGTAGAGACAGGGTTCCACCATGTTGGCTAGGCTAGTCTCAAAACTCCTGACCTCAGGTGATCCACCTGCCTCGGCTCCCCAAAGTGCTGGGATTACAGGCATAAGCCACTGCACCTGGCCTCTATTATTGAAAGCTGTGATTATTAAGGTTCCCTGAAAAGGTTAGAATTCCCTAGAATTTCTCACTTTTCTTGTTATCCATGCTTTCTTTTTTTGGCTGGTATAACAATAGCTGTAGCCCGTTGCTGGGTCAGATTGCTGATTTGTTGCATTTTGGAAGAATAACCCTTGCTTTGCTACTGATAGGTTTGTATTCTGGATACTCTGTGTTACTATTTGTTTTGGTAATATTAAACTGTAATGATTAGAATTTTGGAAGACCATTTCCCTGAGGTCAGATTCTTTGGAGTATACCTGGGAAAGTGGAAAGTATAAACAGAGCAGGGGAGGGTTTCAAAATTCTTTGGACTCAGATTGTACAACTCTGCCCTATGAATGAGCAAGAACTAGGTGGGATTCTATAGAATGGGATCTAGGTAGCTAGAAAGGGCAAAGGTGAAGCATGAGATGTATTAGCAGTCAGGGAGAAACTACCCGGCAGATCCAAAGTATTCCAGGTACTGGGAAAGTCTGTTTTGTGAATCCAGAGTCATCCCCAACAGGAATAAAATTCTTCCTTTTATAGCCATCCAACTCTCTCCCAAATCCTTTCATTCCATCCCCACTCTGCACTGGCAAGGGCTCCCACTGTCCCACCACTAGGGAGTTATCCCTCAGGTTTAAGGCATTTACAGCACTGGCCATTCTCTTTGAAAAATATAAGAGAAATAGTGCCTTATAGAAATGATTTTCTGTTTTTTCTTTTAACAGAAAACTCCTTTTTTGTCCCTAATAATAAAAACTGCTCTGGCTGAAGCAGGGGCCTGGGCCTTCCCCCTTAGCCTCACCCTTGCTGGCCCTTGAGACACTTGGGTGGAAGCTGGAGGGTTCCAGGAAAGCTGTTTCAAAAGCTCTGCTGCAAACCAACCAACCATACAAACTCATTATTGGGACAGTTGGGGAAATTTGAATATTGACTGGGTGTTAGAGGATGTTTAGGAATTATTGCTCATTTTGTCAGATGTGAGAATGCTATAATGGTTATGTGAGACAACATCCTGATATTTTAAAGCTTCCTATTTCATGATGCTTGAGATTTGCATAAAAATGAAGTGAATATGGGCTGGGCACAGTGGCTCACACCTGTAATCCCAACAGTTTTGGAGGCCGAGGAGGGTAGATCAGTTGAGATCAGGCATTTGAGACCAGCCTGGCCAACATGGTGAAATCCCATCTCTGGTAAAAATACAAAAATTAGCCAGGTGTGGTGGTGCGCACTTGTGATCCCAGCTACTTGGGAGGCTGAGGCAAGAGAATCGCTTGAATCTGGGATGCAGAGGTTGCAGTGAGCTGATATCATGCCACTGCCCTCCAGCCTGGGCGACAGAGTGAGACTTTGTCTCCAAAACAAAACAAAAGAAAAGAAAAAAATGAAAATGAAGTGAATATGGCAAAATGAAAATAATGTTAAGTTGAAGTGGTGGGTTATGGGTTCATTATAATCTTCTCTCTGAGGCCCGGCGCGGTGGCTCACGCCTGTAATCCCAGCACTTTGGGAGGCCGAGGCGGGCGGATCACAAGGTCAGGAGATCAAGACCACAGTGAAACCCCGTCTCTACTAAAAATACAAAAAATTAGCCGGGCGCGGTGGCGGGCGCCTGTAGTCCCAGCTACTCAGGAGGCTGAGGCAGGAGAATGGTGTGAACCCAGGAGGCGGAGCTTGCAGTGAGCCGAGATCGCGCCACTGCACTCCAACCTGGGTGACAGCGTGAGACTCCATCTCAAAAAAAAAAAAAAATCTTCTCTCTGAAAAATTTAAAAGCAATGCTTCAAGCTGGTAGTCGTAGGTATCCTAGGAGGTATAGGTTTATTGGCGCAGTTTTTCTTTGAGACTTTGGGTGCCAGTCTAGAGCAGGGCACAGAGGGAATACAGGGGTCAGCTACATTCATCTGCTCACTCACCACCCATGGGTGCTGGCAAGGCATCAAACTACACCCTAAAACTATCCCACAGTGTAACTCTTTGCTCAACCTTATTAAAGGACGTGTAACATGGTTTAACATTAGCAGCAGGGCTAACTCCATGCACATCCACCCCCAACCCCTACAGCTGTCTGGCCCATCCTGCCTGTCTTATTTGAGTGGGCAAAATCCTCTCTCCCTACGCAGCACGCCCCCATTCCCTATATGCCCTCCCCTAAGCTAACACCTGCTGCCTCAAAGGAATACTGAGCTGGTAAAAAGTCTTTCTCTCCTTCCCCACCTCATTTCCCTCTCCTGAGCATCCAGGGATCTGAGGAGAGCACTTCTGGTTACTAGGAAGCTGCTAGATGCATAATGGGCAATAGTACTGTCTTCTCATTTCAGAGACCCACCCAAGACTGCTCACTGGCCAAACACCAGCACTGTTCTCACATCTCCTTGCTCTGCCCTCTGCCACCAGCCAGCCCAGGAAGCTGAGATGTAGCATCAGAGAGGGAAGAGACTTCTGAAATCAAGAAGTGCAGCCTCCCAAGCAGAGCAAGGATCCCTGCAGGCATCTGTGATGGGTGGTCACCTGGTCTCTGCTGAAATGTTCCCACTGGAGATTGTTTCCACAAACATTTACATAGTACTCCTCTGGGTCAGGCACAGAGGAAGGCACTAATCAGGGTCAGAGCCCAGAGACAGTGAGAGTTCAGTAGCAAACTGCACCCAGGACCCACTGGTCTCCTATTGCAGACCTCTGCAGCGGGGGCTGGAAGCCGCAGCACCCAAAACTCTGGGCAGGCCCATCTCCCTCTAGCAGCAAAAAGGTGGCTGGCTGGCAGATGAAACTATATCCCTTGGTAAGGATGCCACCGTTTGAGTTTTGCCTGATCAGCTCCTTGGTTTTATAATACCAGGAACTCAGTTTTATTAATGGTCCTGGGAGTTATAGACCTGTGATAACCCAACCTCATAAGAAACATGCATGCTGGCCAGGTGCTGTGGCTCACGCCTGTAATCCCAGCACTTTAGGAGGCCGAGGCAGGTGGATCAAGATCAGGAGATCGAGACCATCCTGGCTAACACGGTGAAACCCCGTCTCTACTAAAAATACAAACAATTAGCCAGGCGTGGTGGCATATACCTGTAGTCCCAGCTACTCGGGAGGCTGAAGCAGGAGAATCGCTTGAACCCGGGAGGCGGAGGTTGCAGTGAGCTGAGATCGTGCCATTGCATTCCAGCAGGGGCAACAGAGTGAGACTCTGTCTAAAAAAAAAAAAAAAAAAAAGTAAAAGAAAAAAAGAAACATGCATGCCAAGAGGCCAATTTACAAATGAGTCATGAGCGAGCACAGCTGTCCAGCAACCAGAATATTCACGTTTGCTTTCCAAGACACACATTTCCTGGTATGGGATTTATAACTAGGAGGTTGCTTGGTGAACATGAAATTAGCTTAAAGGGCGGGGAGGCTATGGAAGAAGCTGAGGGAGAGCTACCCTTGGACTTTACAACAAAATACCTGTTTCCACGAACGGGGTTTCCCTTGAGTGGACTCTTTTCCTTGATACGCCTTTTCTGATAGCCACATAACACCATCTCAAAAGGTTACAACTTTCTTCATATCAGCTATATTTCTCATTGTGTTTTCCTGAGGTCTCCTTGATACTCTGGGGGAGGGTAGGTGACTGTACCCTGGACAGCACCCTGGCCCAGGGCTTTCTTCAGTACTAGTTCTGGTATTTGTATACAGATGTATAGAGGTGAGGGTGGGGGCAGAGGTGACAGTTTGGCAACTCTTCCCTTTTTCTGGTTCTGTGTGATGTTGGCAGGTGTTATAACAGGGCTCATAAACATAAATGCAATGGGGTCCAGGTATGTAGCATAAAGGAAACAAGCTGAATAAAACAATCTCAATAGCAATTTGAATATAAATATGCTTCTTTGTGCTCTTTTTCTTTTCTTCTTTCTTTCTTTCTTTCTTTATGTATTTATTTATTTATTTATTTATTTATTTATTTATTTTGAGATAGAGTCTCACTCACTCTGTCACCCAGGCTGGAGTGCAGTGGCATGATCTCGGCTCGCTGCAACCGATATAATACCAGGAGCTCAGTTTTATTAATGGTCCTGGGGATTATAGACCTGTGATAACCTAACCTCATAAGAAACATGCATGCCGGCCAGGCGCGGTGGCTCACACCTGTAATCCCAGCACTTCAGGAGGCCGAGGCAGGTGGATCAAGATCAGGAGATTGAGACCATCCTGGCTAACACGGTGAAACCCCGTCTCTACTAAAAATACAAAAAATTAGCCAGACGTGGTGGCATACGCCCTGTAGTCCCAGCTACTCGGGAGGCTGAAGCAGGAGAATCGCTTGAAACTGGGAGGCCTTCCGGGTTCTTCTGCCTCAGCCTCTTGAGTAGCTGGGACTACAGGCACGTGCCATCATGCTTGGCTAATTTTTGTATTTTTTAGTAGAGATGGAGTTTCACCATGTTGGCCAGGCTTGTCTTGAACTCCTGACCTCAAGTGATCCTCCTGCCTCAGCCTCCCAAAGTGCTGGGATTATAGGCGTAAGCCACTGTGCCTGGACTTTCATGCTCTTTACTATGAGAAAAAAATAATACAGACCTGAAGATAATGGCAATGAAAGCTCAGTGGGGTGAGTGGGCAGTGGTGAGTTCTGGGGACTCTGGTAAACTGGGGCGGGCACTCTCCTTTGCAAGATGACTACTGCTCAATTCCAGCAGACTGTGGCCAGGTGAGAACGAGGCCCTGAAGTTACCAGGTCTGATATATTTTTTAAGAGAAGTTGGTAAACTGGATTTTTAGGTGAAATCACTTGATTTTTAAGTGTTGGCAATCAACTCAAACTAATTTTAAAAATGCTTCATGATGCTGGGCACGGTGGCTCACACCTGTAATCCCAGCACTTTGGGAAGTTGAAGTGGGTGGATCGCCTGAAGTTACTGGTTTAACTATCTCTTCCTTTCTGCCTTCCAGACCTTACCACCAGGGCCTTACCTCTATCTCCCTGGAGCTTATTAGGTCTTTTCCTAAGCAAAGGCAATTCTTTTCTGAGAGATCCTAGTGTTAGTTTTATGAATAGCAATTTTTCTAGGAACCTCACCCACTTGGCCTAGCCTGTGCCCCCAAGGGAGCCCCTGGAGCACCTTTGGGGAACTCTTGGGTTCCATTTTGAAAACTGATGGGCTAGATTACTTTTTTTTTTTTTTTTTAACAAGTGGCTTTCTCTGTCACCTAGGTTGGAGTGCAGTGGCATGGCCAAGGCTAACTGCAGCCTCAATCTCCCAGGTTCAAGCGATCCCCAGGGCTCAAGTGATCCTCTGGCCTCAGCCTCCCAAGGAGCTGGACTGTAAGTGTGCACCAGTATCTCCGGCTAATTTTTTTTGGTGGAAATGGGTTTCACTATGTTGTCTATGCTGGTCTCGAACTCCTGAGTTCAAGTGATCCTCCCGCCTCAACTTCCCAAAGACCTGGGATTACAGGCATAAGCCACGGTGCCCAGCCAGGCTAGATCATTTTTGAGAGCCTTTCCATGTTTCAAGCTGTATGAGTCTATGATTCCTGCATTTCAAGTCTGTGTGGCTGATAAAAAACAGGCAGAAATGCAAAGCTGAGAAGAAGGCTTGGCTTGGAACGGTGATTCTCAAGATTTTTACACTCAGAATCCCTTTATACTCCCTAGGAGAACCCCAAAGGATTTTTGTTCTTGTCCCTTATATCAGTCTTTAAGTGCTGTGTGATCTTGGTGTAGTAATTAGCTCCTCTGAACCTCAATGTCTTTCTTAAAATCAGGACTGAAATATCCACTAGGAAGGCCTATGGTGAAAATTAAATGAGATAATGTAAGATCGAAGTAATTTTTCAATTTTGAAGGATTATGTAAATATTAGCTGTTATTAGTATTATTGGTTCTATTAAGGAGATAATGGAGATGCTCCAGCTGTATGTCACCTTCTCTAAGTACCCAGGAACAGCAAGAAAGACTGAATTTTGGAGTCTTATCTGGAAAAGACTTGGAATTGTAATCCCCCACTTCCTGACCATAAGAGCCTTGGGTAAGTCACTCAACCTCTCTGAATCATCTCAATTTACTCACCATTGTGGGGGAAAAAAGGAAAATAATACAGGGTTTATTTTCCAGGCTTATAGCAAGAATTTGGAATCATGCCTTGATAGAGCTGGCACCAGCTAGATACTAAAAAGCAAACAAAATCTAGTCTGTGCTTCTCTCCAACGTACTGGTTCACTTAAATCTGCCCTCCTATGCAATATTTTGTCAGGAATGTTTTGTTTTGTTTTTTTTTTGAGATGGAGTCTCCCTCTATTGCCCAGGCTGAAGTGCAGTGGTGCGATCTCCACTCACTGCAAGCTCCGCCTCCCAGGTTCACGTCATTCTCCTGCCCCAGTCTCCTGAGTAGCTGGGACTACAGGTGCCCGACACCACGCCCGGCTAATTTTTTGTATTTTTAGTAGAGATGGGGTTTCACCGTGTTAACCAGTATGGTCTCCATCTCCAGACCTCGTGATCCTCCCGCCTCAGCCTCCCAAAGTGCTGAGATTACAGGCGTGAGCCACCGCACCCGGCCAGGAATATGTTTATTTCATAAAAAGTTCACTATAGAAATGTACCAGCAATTGCATTTTAGACACGTCCTTTAAAAACACGTTTTTGGCATACAATGACTTTTTTTTTTTTTTCATTGAGGGGATCAGGATACCAGATTCTGAAGGTAGAAATATGTTAAAGACCAGACCTGAATTTAAGCCAGATCACGGGAAGGGAACATGGCATGGACCAGTATGGGAGGCAACTCAGAGAGGGACATTATCTCTCTGAATGAGATTGCTCACCTTCGATCCCACTGCCCTGAAGCCTGGCCTGCTGTACGACATTCAGACATCCTCTGTCTGGGCAGTTGCCTATCCTGGTTGTTGAGTGGGACTCTGACTCGGAATCTGTGCCCACGAATCTGGCCCATGACTTCCCTCTTTAGCTCTGAATTTTCAGAATTCGAGTCCCTCCTTGGGTTGGGTGCTATTTTTCAGAAGGCCTGTTTTAAACACTGGTATCACCTGAGAAGAATAACAGCTCAGCATATATTCCTCAGCACGCAGCCCTAACAGCTCAGCATGGGTCAGGATATTGTGGAATTGTACCATCATAGGACCCTAAAAGGAGTACTGCAAGGACCTTAGTGATCAACCAATCTAACTACCTTGTTTTATATAAGAGAAAACTGAGGCCAGAGTGATGAAGTGACATTATCAAGGGTATACTGAGTCATTGGCAGTACCGAGAGGAGAACTCAGGTTTCCCCATTTCAGGTCCAGTGTTTTTTTCCCCCATATCTGCCATCCATCCCCCCTTCCTATAAAGGACTATTGGAAACCCATTATGTGCCAGGAATTATGGAGAGAGCTGGGGATACAGAGGTGCCTAATAGATGAGTTGGCCTTCATGCTGCCTACCTGTGCACATTGGCCACATGGATTAATGAACTCCCCTGCCCTCTGCCACCATCAGTGGGCACAGAATTGGTAAGTGTTGATGGGAAGATAAATGAAGAAGGATGTCCCTAATACAGGCTGCCACTTACCCATCCACCAACCCAACCTGAGCAGTAACACTTGCTGTTGGGGGAATGCACATGAATATTGGGAACATGGCAGGAGTGTGTGTGGCGGGGGCGGGTGTGGGGCAGGAAAAAAGAAGCACAGATCTCTGAAAGCAGGCTTAGGAAGACACTGAAGCCAAACCTCCCTCCTCCTGTTGTAGCTGAAGGAGAGGAAGCAGGTGCCTACTTGGGCCAGCTTAATGATGAGTCTTGCTTAAGACTCTACTTCTCTAGAGGATCAAGGAAACTCTGGCACTGAATAAAAAAATAGGAGGAAGCTGGACTCAGCAGCTGTTCCCAGCCTCCGACCTCTTGGGTTCAGCAGCTGTACACCTCCCTGCTCCTGCACCCTGGACCCCTCTCTCCACAGGGCTCCCAGCCTCAAACAGTCAAGCCCACAAGTTGGCTGGGGGACAGCTTTCCCAGAAACTAGAAAGCTATGCTTTGCATCTATCCTCTGTGAGTCACTGCCCTCATGTCATTGAGGAAGCTTATTGGAGGTCTGATAGCTACAATGAGCTTAAAAGAAAAACTAAAACTTTTTCATGAAATGACAATAATTAGTTGAAAGTTTCAACTGTTCTCCCAGAGCAGTCAAGGGTGGTGTTATTTGAGCATAGCAAGATCGCCTCCTCTTCTAAGAAGCCGTGTCAGAGAGCTAAGTATGTATCCCTGGAGACTCCAGCCCCATTGCCAATGAAGCTA
This sequence comes from Theropithecus gelada, assembly GCF_003255815.1. Lineage (NCBI taxonomy): Eukaryota > Metazoa > Chordata > Mammalia > Primates > Cercopithecidae > Theropithecus > Theropithecus gelada. The sequence goes on from NC_037668.1 coordinate 159,499,113, forward strand.
CGTCACACTAACTCTGCCTCTCCCCGCTCTTGGAGCTGAGGTCTGCGGAGGGGCTTCCAGGGGAGAGAGTTCCTATTCTATAAAGGGCTACCCCTCTGTAGATGCCAGGATGCCTAGACACTAGAGAGGGAAAGCCCTTTATAGAATCCCTCTGTGTTTCTGGCTGCCAGGATGCCTAGGCACTAGATCCCCTCGCAGGCCTGAGAGCCTCCCAAAACCACTGTACACACATATGCCCCTGATCCAGTGGGGCGACTGAACTTCTTACCACCATTAGAGTCATTTCTCTGATCTACTCTCTAAAAAGCCCCTGGAAAAATGCAGATCATATACTATACAAAGTATTATACTAGCCTCTCTACTTCTGTGAATTTTAGAAATTCTACAATCCAGTTGAAAAAAAAAAGGCAATATTAGCTGTGAAGGATAATCATTTACTCATTCATGCCCATTAAATTCTGCATTAACATTCAATAAAAGTTTATTGAGCTTCTGTGATGTGCCAAGCCCATCGTACAAGGTTAGTTGGCTTTATTGGCTCCAGGGCTGAATCTTTTGCCTTAAGGCAGTGAATCAGATTCTCTGTGGGTGAGGCTTAGGCAGTTTACAGTTTGCCCTGGAGATCTGAATGTGCAACCAGGGTGGGGAACTGCTGCCCTCAGGAAGCGATGCACAGAAGGGGAAAAAAGAGCTCCTGGGTAGACTTGGGTCCCAGCCCTCCCCTGCTCCAGGTTGGATCATCTCTGTGCAATGTTAAGAATGCCATTTGTAGGCTGGGCATGGTGTCTCAAGCTGTAATCCCAGCACTTTGGGAGGCCGAGGCGGGCGGATCACCTGAGGTCAGGAGTTCGAGACCAGCCTGAGCAACATGGAGAAACCCCATCTCTACTAAAAATACCAAAATTAGCTGGGTCTGATGGCACATGCCTGTAATCCGAGCTACTTGGGAGACTGAGGCAGAAGAATCGCTTGAACCCGGGAGGCAGAAGTTGTGGTGAGGTGAGATTGCACCATTGCACTCCAGTCAGGGAAACAAGAGTGAAACTCCGTCTCAAAAAAAAAGAACACCACTTGTCTCTTTGGCTTTCAGTTTGGACTTTCTTCTGGAAAATGAGAGAATGCGACTTGATAATCTTTGAGGTCCTTTCCATAGTCCTCAGCCTCTTGGCCAGAACCAAAAGATAAGTCTCTTTCAACTGCAACATTTTGTGACTGTACAAGTTATCTTGTGATTAGAAGAGCAAAATGGAGGCTTTCTGGGAGTCCCTGAAATCAAAACCAGCCAGGCTAACCCTCCTGTCATTCACACAATTCTTTTTACCTGTTTACTGTCCATCACACTGTGTTAAACCAACTTAACAGAAGACAGTGGCAACATCAAGTGCTGCTCCTAGCTATAAAAGGTGCATAAATCTTTGTAAAGGTCCATCTTCCCCAGACCACTTCCTCCACCCGGACATTTATGGAATGGTGAATCAAGGGTTGCCCGGGAAGATCTCTGTGCAGTGCCAGCACAATGCAGGTCACAATGTTCTGAGAGGGTTCTGAGTCCTAACCAAGAAGGAGGCTTCTGCAGGCCAAGCTCCCAAAGGCTTCAGGGAGAAAAATGTCCTTATTCACTTTCTTCTGTCCAGATCATGGTGTGGTAGAAGAGGGACACATGTCCCCACTCCTCTTTGGCAAATAATAATGCTGGAAAAATTTTGAATTCACCCTTTGGCTAAAATGGGAGATTGTTAAATGAAGAGACATTGATAAATATGTATTCTGAGAAAGAAATTTTATTTTTCATGATAGATCTGTTCCTGAAAACATGATGTTCAAGTTGAACATATGAAAACAGAACTTCTTCCTTTTTCAATGGAAGTGACACCTAACAATTTGGATTTAGATTTCTCTGTCTCTTATGTCCACTACTTGATAATGTAGAAACCAACATTCAAATCCAGGGAAGCAAATCCTTTTTTAAACGATTTGATTAAACTATCTGAGGATAAATTGTGTCTTATTTTTTATTTTTAACTTTAATTTTGGGAGGGAGCTTCACAAACTCTTTATTATTCCCTTAAGATCCAACTTTTGGTTTTTATGACATCAGTTTCAGATGAGGATGCACAAGTCACTTATTCCCATTACTATATTGGGAGGGTGGGGTACTGAAAATGTGCAATGTGAGTGTTGAGTCTTTGCTGGAAGGGTACTATCTGCTCATCCACCAAAGGGAAGGTGAATAGAAAATTCCTAAAACTAAAAAATCAAGAAGTGGCAGTATGTATTTGTTATTTAAAAAATCAAGGTTAATAGCAAATAAATCTACTAAATTGAATTTAAAACGGTGACCTACATCAAGAAATACCACAAGTCAAGTAAAAAGATCAGTGACAAAATGGGAAAAAAATATTTGCAACTTAAATGTCAGACAAAGGTTAATTTCCACGGTATATAAAGTTTCTCAAAAAGGATAATTAAAAAGGTCAACAATCACAGAAGAATCAGCTAGACATATCGATAATTATTAGAAAAAGAAATGGAGCCGGGCGCGGTGGCTCAAGCCTGTAATCCCAGCACTTTGGGAGGCCGAGACGGGCGGATCACGAGGTCAGGAGATCGAGACCATCCTGGCTAACACGGTGAAACCCCGTCTCTACTAAAAAATACAAAAAACTAGCCGGGTGCGGTGGCGGGCGCCTGTAGTCCCAGCTACTCGGGAGGCTGAGGCAGGAGAATGGCGTGAACCCGGGAGGCGGAGCTTGCAGTGAGCCGAGATCCGGCCATTGCACTCCAGCCTGGGCGGCAGAACGAGACTCCGTCTCAAAAAAAAAAAAAAAAAAAAAGAAATGGAAATGACCCTTAACATTATGAAAAGATGTTCAACCTCACTTAAAAGACATTCAAATCAAAGCTAAACTGAGATATTATTTTTGACTTATCAGATTGGCAAAAATCCAAAATTTAAGATTACACTGTTGGCAAGACTGGGAAAACAGACACTCATGCATTCCTAGTCAGAACACAAATTGGTTCAATCCCTACAGAGGATAATTTGGCAATATATAGCAGAATTGTTTGTGCATATACCCTTAACCCAGTAATCTCACTTCTAGGAGCCTATTACAAAGATTGTACTAGTGAAATATGAAACGATACACACACACACACACACACACACACACATACACACACATGTTTATCTTTATACATAGATCTATTTATCTATCTATAGAAAGAGGCAATTTATTATAGCACTATTTGTAACAGCAAGACCGGATACAATCAGAATGCCTATCAAAGGTGACTGGATAAATAAAGTATGGTATTTCCATACACTGAAGTATTAAAAAACTGCAAAAAGGAAAGAGAAACATCTCTGAATTCTCTCATGAAGTGATCTGCAGGATATGTTAAGTGAAAAAAGAATTACAAAAAATGTGCAGTATGCCACTTACATGTTTGCCATGCCAGAAAGCAATAGAGCTATCAAAGAACACTAAGACTTATAAAAAGGACTCAGGATAAAGTGGTACAGCCAATTTTGAAAAAGTTTGGCAGTTCCTCAAAAATGTGAACAGAGTTACCACATAACCCAGCAATTCCATTCCTAGGTATATACCCCCAAAATTAACAATGTATGTCCACACGAAAACTCATACATGAATGTTCATTAGCAGCATTATTTGTAATCTGTCCAAGGTGGAAACAACCCAAATGTCTATTGACTGATAAAAGATAAAATGTGGTGTATCCATACAAGGGAATATTATTTATCCATAGAAAAGAAGTACTGCTACATGTTATAATATGGATGAACCTTGAAAACACTGTGCTAAGTGAAAGAAGCCAGTCACAAAAGGCCACATATTGTATGATTCCATTTGCATGAAACGCCCAGAACAGGAAAATCTGTAGAGACAGAAAGTAGATTGGTAGTTGTTAGGAGCTGGGAGTGGGAGGGGGAATGGGTAGTGACTGCTAATGGGCATGTCGTTTCTTTTTCGGGTAAGGCAATTATCCTGCAATTAGATGGTGGTGATAGTTGCACAACTTTTTGAACATACTAAAAACCATTGAACTGTACATTTTAAAAGGGTGACTTTTATGGTATATTGAATTGTTTCTCAATCAAAAAGGTATACACATTAGGGCTGGGCGTGGCGGCTCACGCCTGTAATCCCAGACTCTGGGGGGCTGAGGCAGGAAGACAACTTGAGATCAGGAGTTCGAGACCAGCCTGGCCAATACGGTGAAACCCCATCTCTACCAAAAACACAAAAATTAGCGGGGGCATGGTGGTGGGCGCCTGTAATCTCAGGTACTCAGGAGGCTGAGGCAGGAGAATTGCTTAAACCCGGGAGGTGGAGGTTACAGTGAGCCGAGATCGTGCCAGTGCACTCCAGCCTGGGGGACAGAGCAAGACTGTCTCAAAAAAAAAAAAAGATATATACATTAAATTTTTAAAGTAAATATTCATTGATAAACAAACAACAACACAAAAGGACTAAGGTACCAACATAAATCAGCTTCATTTGCCAAAGGCGGGACAATTTGAGCATCAAAGTAATAACTATAAGTGACTCAAACATATAAAATTTGTTTAAATCTATGGTTTGGCTGGGCGTAGTGACTCACACCTGTAATCCCAGCACTTTGGGAGGCCTAGGCAGGTGGATCATGAGGTCAGGAGTTCAAGACCAGCCTGGCCAAGATGGTGAAACCCCGTCTCTACTAAAAATACAAACAAAAATTAGTCAGGCGTGGTGGCACGCACCTGTAATCCCAGCTACTCCAGAGTCTGAGGCAGAGAATTGCTTAAACCTGGCAAGGCGGAGGTTGCAGTGAGCTAAGATCGCGCCACTGCACTCTAGCCTGGGTAACAGAGTGAGACTCCATCTCAAAAAAAAAAAAAAAAAAAATCCGATTTGAAGAATTCCAGAAAACAAATTTCTTATCTTGAAAACTATTAATAATGGAAAAATAAGCATTTATTCTGTCTTTTCTGTACAAACTATGCCTAAGGATAACCAAATAGTTGAGAGAAGATTCTCTTTACAGAATTATTTAAATTAATAAACAATGAAGGAATAATAGAACATGATCACTTTGCAAAGAGATGAATTATTGGATCTGTGCCATAATTAACAATGGCTGATAACATCACAAAAAGAGAGACAATCACACATTATGTATCCCTGATGGATGCACCCAATAACACCTATGAAACACTCTTGCTAAAAAACTAAACTAAACAAATCTAACCAGAATCTGATCAGGCATCAGCAAACAAAGAAACTTGTTAAACAACTTCACAGGGATGCAATTTTGAAAACATGCATCATGGGAAATTCTACAAAACAATCTGGTTTCTTCAACAACAACACTGCAAGGAACAAAGCATACAAAGGGATGGAAGTGTAATCTGCAAATCACAGACCTAAGAGGCACATTAACCAATGCCAGTGCGTGAACCTTATTTGAATCTGGATTCAAACAAATAAACCGCTATTGGTTCTATTCCTCTGGAGAACGCTGACTAATACAGCGATGGTAAGGTGTTGTAGTTATATTTAAGAGTGCTCATCCTTTAGAAATACATATATGAAATACAGATAAAATGATATGATGTCTGACATTTGCTTCAGAATAATCTTAGGATGGAAGGAAATGGATAAAGATTTAGATGAAACAGATTGGCTATCTGTTGGTAATTGTTAAAGCTGGGTGATGAAAGCATGGGGTTTCCTCATGGTATTCTCTCTGCTTTTGTATATGGTTACAGTTTTCTTTAGTAAAAAATTAAAAAATGGAAGAAAATGAAAAATAGGAAATTGAAAAATATTAGTAGTGTGGGGGAATTACTTTTTCTCATAACAACTACTGTAGAATCATTGGACTCTTTATAATATGTGTATGTAAAACTAAGTATCTTTTAAAAATTAAAAAGTGAAGAGAACCTACCATAAATATAACATGTAATGGTGAAACTTTAGGTGCATTCTCATTAAATGTAGAAACATCAATAATGCCTGCTCTTTGACATTGTACTAGAGTCTTAACCTTTGCAATAAGACAAGAAAAAGATGAGCTAAATAGAATGGGAGAAAAAAAAATTATTGTTGTTTGCAGACAATACTGTGTGTATAGATAATCCAAAATTATTTACAAGCTGCAGGAAAACTGCTGGATATAAGAGCAAGACACAAAAATCAACATTGTTCCCATATACTGGCAATAACCAGTAGTAACTAGAAAATGTGGTATAACAATATTATATACACAATGGCAACAGAAACTGTAAGATACACAGAAATAAATCTATCAAAAGGTGGGAAGACATTTTTGAAGAAAATTATAAAACATTATTGAGGGACATAAGAATAGACCTGAATGAAATCATAAATATATTAATTATCTCCCAAATTAATCTCTGAAGTCAATGCCTCAAACCAAAAGCTCAACAACAGAACTTTTTTGGAACTCAATAAACTGATAACAAATTTCACCATTTCAAAATTGTGAGAAACATTTAAAAAATAAGAACAAAGGGAGGCTTGTTTTTACCAAGTATTAAGGCTCATTAGAAAGCTGTCGTACATAAGATAGTGAAATATTGGGACAGGGATAGAAAAATAAATTAATAGAATAGGCCAGAGATTCCAGAAATAGCCTCACATGAAATTTGAAATAATATATTATACAGATGATAGTTGAAAAATGATAGACAATTCAATAAATGGAGTAATTGGTTTGCCCTGCTGGGGAAAAAATGAAGTTAGAGTCTTACTCCACACATAACACAAAAATAAATTCCAGATGGATTAAAGCTCTAAATATGAAAAACAAAAGTTAAATTTGTTAGAAGAAAATACAGGGGGAAATATTTCCATTCTCAAAGTACAGAACACAAGACACAAAAAGCCAAAATAATAAAAGGAGGAATTGATTGCATCATAAATTAAATTTTCTGTGTAACAAATGACCCCATCCAAAGCAAAAAGATAGTGACAGATTAGAGAAGATATTTTCCAACATATCAGAATATATAGAGGTCCTACAATTTGATAAGGAAAACAACCTAATAAAAAGTTGAGCAGAAGATATGAATGATTTACAGAAGAGAAAATCCAAACAACAAATAAATACAAGGAAAGATACTCAAAATACTTAGTAATCAGAGAAATAAAAAAGAAAAATGAGATGCTATTTTACACCTATCAGGTTGATAAAAATTAAAAAGTCTGAATGTGAAGATGTTGGGAAACTGAAATGCAGCTGGTTGGACAACTAATTTAGTACAACTAATTTAGAGATAAAATTCAGGATATGGTCCTATTTAGTTGAAAACTTATAGATTATATGACACAACAATACTTATACTCAGCATATACTTCTAGATATACACCTGGGAGAAATTCTGACACGTGAACACAAACAGGCATATGAGAACATTCCCTGTAGCAGTTAAAAATGAATGAACTAGATCTACCCTATGTATCAGCATAGACAGATGTCAAAAATAACGTAGAATTTATTTATTTATTTATTTTTGGAGGCGGAGTTTTGTTCTTGTCATCCAGGCTGGAGTGTAATGGCCTGATCTCAGCTTACTGCAACCTCTGACTCCTGGGTTCAAGTGATTCTCCTGCCTTAGCCTCAGCTGGGATTACGGGTGCCCGCCACCACGCCCAGCTAATTTTTGTATTTTTAGTAGAGATGGGGGTTTCACCATGTTGACCAGGCTGGTCTCAAACTCCTTACCTCAGGTGATCCACCCACCTCGGCATCCCAAAGTGCTGGGATTACAGGCGTGAGCCACCACACCCGACCATAATGTAGAATTTTAAAAGCGATTTCCAGAATAGTACAATGTATCATTTATTGGGAGTAAGAGAATGGGGACAAACATAGACAGCTGTTTTGAGAAGTGCTGCTGTGACATGGTAGGGATTGTAACAGCTGGAAGTGGGAGTATAGTGGCTGAGGAGAGTTATAATTTTTTTTTTTTATTTTTTTTAATGAATGTTACTAGAGCTTGTTTGCAAATGGGTGGGAATGATCTGGTAGAGAGACTGAAAAATCACCTACAAAGAGCGAAATCCTTTGGAAGGTGGAAGCTTGGGCTCCAAAGCACAGAAGGAGGATGCTACTACACTTTAGGCAGCTAAATGGTAAGTGGCCATGGGATGGAATGAAGGCGCTGAATTTGTAGGCTGTTGCAGAGATAGAACCTTCAAGAAGTAATGCTAATTTGCTGTCTGGTGACATTGTAAAGGGGAGTCTGGTTAAAAGGCAGGACAAAGGCCAGACGCGGTGGCTCATGCCTGTAATCCCAGCACTTTGGGAGGCAGAGGCGGGTGGATCACCTGAGGTCAGGAGTTCGAGACCAGCCTGGCCAAAACGGTGAAACCCCGTCTCTACTAAAAATACAAAATTAGCTGGGCTTGGTTTGATTGCCTGTGAACCCAGCTACTTGGGAGGCTGAGGAGGGAGAATCTCTTGAGCCTGAGAGAGGAGGTTGCAGTGGATTGAGATCGTGCCATTACACTCCAGCCTGGTGACAGAGCAAGACTCTGTCTCAAAAAAAAAAAAAAAAAAAGGCGGGACAAAAGGACCTACCTACGGTCACAGACTCTGCCCTTTCTGAGAGTCTGGGACCTTGCTATTGTCGCTCCTAACCTCTAATTTGCTCCAGGGAGAGTCCTAATAGTCCATCTGGCATACTGAAGATGATGTGAATTCCACAGCCAACACCACACAACACCTTCTCTGTTGAGCTGTAAGCTGCCTCTGGACTGAATGGGGTTTTGTTTTTATTCTTACCCTCAACACCAGTGCCTCTCACACAGAATTTAGACAAGCCAGTTAGGTGCTAAGCGCTGCTGCTGCGCTATCAGAACGGCACACGAGGCTGGTTCTAGACCGGCCTCTGCTGCTTACTCGTTCAGTAATCTTCTTAGAGCAAGTTCTTGAACTTCTCTGGGCCTGTTTTCTACCTCGCAGGGTGGTTAACTGCGTTTAGGATCTTGGAAGCACCTAACGCAGGAAAAGCACATAAGCCAGAAGTCTCTTGGGGACGCAAATACCAGGAATTTCTCCCGCTGTCCCCGTGGGTCAAGCGCACCAGGGTTCTCAGGTCTAGCTCCTTCCACCCCCCACGTCCACAAATATCCTCACTTTTTCTTACTCTCCCTATGCCTCGCAGTCCCTCAACAGGGTCTGCGATCAGACATCACTCCCAGGTGACTGCCAATCAGGCATGCATGCCTAGCCAACCTGGCCATCCTTGAAGATTGTGGATCCTGCACCGGCTAGCCGGCTGGCAGGGAGCGCGCCAACAGAGCCGCCAGCCGAAGTGCCCCTGCGTGGGTGGGAGGAGTAACCGCCTCTCACCAACCCACAGGGATGACTCCACCTGTGGAGAGACAGCCCGAGAGTTCCAGGGTGAGTGCGCATTGGAGCTTATCTGCCTGCCTGCATGCGGGTCGGTGGATCCTGCCGGCTGCTGGGTGCTGGCTTGCGTCGCCTGCTTGTCTCGCTCTCTGTCCCTCGTCCGCTACCCACTCTGACCCCCCTCCCTCCAGCAGCCGGCCTCTTGGTCCTCCAGCCGGGTGGTTGCCTGCGAGCTTCACTCCGCCCTCCTCTGCTGGAGCCAACTGGCGAGCCGCAGGCCGCCGGGCTCGGCCTGAGAGCCCATAAAACCCCACCCGGCCGCTCCGCTGCGCTCCCGCCGCTGCTCACCAGGCAGAGCCAGCGGGCTTGGCTGGAACTTCCAGCCCTGAGCGCGACACCGACAGCCGCGGACCGCGCCTCCAAGCAGGCTGAAGGGCTTCCGCTCTTGGCTTCCAGAAAAGTTTGGAGAAAGTGAATTTGAGGTGGATTGGAGAGTGGTAGCCCCTCCCCAGCCTTCTTTCCCTTCCAGAAGCCTCACTCTGCACAGCCTCCCCCATTCTTCCCGTCCTGATTCCCTGTCTTCCTGACCCCTCCTTCTCTCTCTCCTGGGTCCCCTCTCCTCACTGGGATCAGCGATCGCAGTCACATTGTCTCCTTCCATATTTCATCCTCCCTCCTCCTCTCTATCCCTGTCCTCTGAACGATTTCCAACTATTTGCAAGTCTTCTGCCTGTCATTCTCACACTTCTCCTTTCTCTCCACCTTCAGCCTTTCCTTTGCCACTCCATTTTATCCATCAAACCTCTCCACTTGCATCCACATCCTCCCTCCATCCTCCCTCCATCCATCCTCCCCTCCCAGCATACCTTGCTCATGGATTCTGGGCCTCTGTGGGATGCCAACCCCACTCCCTGGGGCACCCTCTCTGCCCCCAATGCCACAACTCCCTGGTTGGGCCGGGATGAGGAGCTGGCCAAGGTGGAGATCGGAGTCCTGGCCACTGTCCTGGTGCTGGCCACTGGGGGCAACCTGGCTGTGCTGCTGACCCTGGGCCAGCTGGGCCACAAGCGCTCCCGCATGCACCTGTTCGTGCTGCACCTAGCCCTGACAGACCTGGCTGTGGCGCTCTTCCAGGTGCTGCCCCAGCTGCTGTGGGACATCACCTACCGTTTCCAGGGCCCCGACCTCCTGTGCAGGACCGTCAAGTACCTGCAGGTGCTCAGCATGTTCGCCTCCACCTACATGCTGCTGGCCATGACGCTGGACCGCTACCTGGCTGTCTGTCACCCCCTGCGCAGCCTCCAGCAGCCCAGCCAGTCCACCTACCTGCTCATCGCTGCTCCCTGGCTGCTGGCCGCCATCCTCAGCCTTCCTCAAGTCTTCATTTTTTCCCTGCGGGAGGTGATCCAGGGCTCAGGGGTGCTGGACTGCTGGGCAGACTTCCGCTTCCCTTGGGGGCCACGGGCCTACCTCACCTGGACCACCCTGGCTATCTTCGTCCTGCCGGTGACCATGCTCACAGCCTGCTACAGCCTCATCTGCCATGAGATCTGTAAAAACTTAAAAGTCAAGACACAGGCCTGGCGGGTGGGAGGAGGGGGCTGGAGGACTTGGGACAGGCCCTCACCTTCTGCCTCAGCTGCCACCACTCAGGGGCTGCCATCTCGGGTCAGCAGCATCAACACCATCTCACGGGCCAAGATCCGAACTGTGAAGATGACCTTTGTCATCGTGCTGGCCTACATCGCTTGCTGGGCTCCCTTCTTCAGTGTCCAGATGTGGTCCGTGTGGGACGAGAATGCCCCTGATGAAGGCAAGTGGGGTCTGTGTGGGGGCAGTGAGGTGGGAGAGACAGGAAGAGAGGATGGGGGATTAGGTCAGGGTTACAATGCCTCCCAGGGCCAGGCAGGTGACAAACTAGTGGGACAATGAAGAAAGATGGTGCCTCCTCCAAGTGAAAAGGGGCAGTTATGACCACCCTACCAATGCCATGTCAATACTCATCCAGCCTACCAATGCCATGTCAGTATCTTTTATGTGAAATTTCCAGCTTTAAAAATTTTGGTAACTAACAATTTTTAAATGCTGTGTGGTACTAGTGAAATATGGCCATTAGCACATTTGGCCACCAACTACCAATTTGCTGGATGGGCTTTAAAATCATAGAATGATAGCAATCTGTAGCCCATGAACTTGCTCTCTCAGCCTTTTCCCTCCTGCACCTGGACATGCCTTTGAGCTCCTTCTCAACAGACACTTCCAGTTAATTAGAGTTGGCACATGAAAACCCTGAAATTTCCAGTTCAACCTCTTCATGTTACTAATAAGGAAACAGAGGCTCAGAGAGGAAATGTTACCAGCTGATGTGGTGAAGTCCCGGATTCTTGGTGCCACAAACAAAGAATTGGATGTGACACACACAAATAGCAAAGTAGCAAAAGTTTATTAAGCACAGTAACACTCTCGGAGAGGGGAGAGCGGGCTGACCTCTGTGAAATGAGATCGGTATCAGTTTGGTGTACTTTGGGCCTTTTTATATGTTCTTTTTTTTCTCTTCCCTGAGCTGCTTAATCTTTAGCCAGCATCTGCCTTTTGATAGGTGGGTTGCTTAGTTACTTTGGCCCTTGTGCACTTGCACGTGGCCTTCATCTCAATTTTAAGTGCATGTATTCTATGCAGTACCTATGCATGAGCTTTAATGAGCTGATTCTTATATGGGGTCATTTTAGGGATACTTTTTCTCTCTAACACACATGCCCATCTCTGAGAAGCTGCCCCTTACTGGGTTGGTCTGGATCTAGCCAACCAAGGGGCTCTTGACTCACTTCATATAACTTTTGTTTTGGCTCAACCTCTGCTTTTTATCTTGCCTCTTGCTCACCCTCCTCTTTATCCTGCTTCTGCTCCTACTCATTCTGCTTTTTATCCAACCTCTAATTCCCTCTGCTGTTTTCCTGCCTCAGAACCATGACTTGCCCCAGGCCTCACAGCTAGGGAGTGACAAAGTGAAGAATAAAGCCCAAGTCTTCTGTCTCCTTGTCTTTTTCCTCAACCTCATTAATAACTCTGATTTTAAAAGTGGTTATAAAAGGAGGGAGACCTTTCTTCTGTGTGAAAAGCAAAATGGGAACCTCTAAGAGGACTGTGCTCCAGCTGGCACATGGGAGGCCTGGCTCTCATCATTTTTCTGAGAAATGAAATAGAGGAGAGATGAAATAGAGGAGAGGAGAAATAGAGGAGAGATGAAATAGTGGAGAGATGAAATAGAGGAGAGCCATTCATGAATTTAACACAACCATGCAAGAGAAGTGCAAAAGTAATACCAAACTTCCTTCTTAATACAATATCCCTTCTTAATCACCCTTTTGACATTGTCTGGGCAAGAGACTATTTGCAGATTATCCTTTAAGCAATGAGCATATTAATTCTAACCAACTGTGGGGACCTCCCTGCTCTAGCCAAGCACAGAATAGAAGGAAGGAGGGTTTCCTAGGTACAAGCACATTCAGCCCTCATGCTACTGAGGAGTGGCCTTCTGTATTTTACATTTGAGTCACTTGAGACTCATAGAGGTAAAATAACTGGTCCAAAATGCCACTGCTAGTGAGAGACAGAGCTCGGGCTTGAATTGAGGTCTTTATGGGCCAAGCTTTATCCAGGTCATGGCTTTACTCCCAACATTGTGGCTTAGCCAGTGGCACCGGGGTGAGATGGTCATCTGCCTCTTTATTGAGGAGAAGATGGTGCTTCTGCCACTTAGCCAGTGCAGACTTTCCTGCTTGCCCATGGTGTCCATCATCATCACCAACCTGTCCCTCAACACCTCAGCCCTCACTTGAGTACTGTGATTTACCACTTACCAAGGACTTATTTGGGCAAGGAATGCATGGGACAGTGGGTTGTCCCAAAGAGTTATCTTACAGACAATGTGCTCCCAGAAAAATGAAAGCCCTTGGGGCAGAAATTCATTACTTTAAACTTGCTTTCCAGTACACAAAGTTCCCCTCCATCGTATGCTGGCCTCCAGGCCCCCTGGCCCCAAGTCTTTGGTCAGAGCCTGCCTGTTTCCTTGTCCCTGCCCCTGTCCCCGACCATCAGTTGAGTTTCTGGCAAGAGGCAACGAAGGCCAGGACTGGGTGTGATGTATCTACCCTCAAGGGCTGGGAAGCGCAACCGCCACTGCCTCTGGCACCTCCTCTGCAGCACTGCCTCTGTGGCATATCTCTAGCCCCTACCAATGCCTGGCTCAGGTGAGCCAAACCAAACAGGCACTCCTAAATGAAGGAAACTGTGGAACTCCTTTGTCCCTGGCTTAATCTTGGACACTAAAGGCACATTGATGGAGCAGACAGGATGAATACTGTCCCCTCAGCCAAAGCCACTTCCCAAATCTTCCGCAATTTGTAGTTACACATTAACTAGGGAGCAGGCCAGAACTCAGGCAAAACGGAAGGAAGACTGAGTTTGTTTTTGAGGCTTGTCCCTTGTATTAGTCCATTTGCACTGCTATGAAGGAATACCTGAAACTGAGAAATTTATAAAGAAAAGAGGTTTATTTTGGCTTACGGTTCTGCAGGCTGTACAAGTAGCATGGTGCCAGGCTGGGTGTGGTGGCTCATGCCTGTAATCCCAGCACTGTGCAAGGCTGAGGCAGGGGGATCAATTGATTCCAGGAGTTCAAAACCAGCCTGGGAAACAGTGAAACCTCATCTCTACTCAATAGAAAAAAAATTAGCCAGGCATGGTGGCACACTGGTTCACCCCTGTGGTCCGATCTACTGAGGAGGCTGAGGTAGAAGGATTGCTTGAGCACAGGAGCCATAATCACACACTGCACTCCAGCCTGAGGGTCAGAGCGAGACCCTATCTCAAAAAGAAAATAAAAAAGAAGCATAGTGCCAGCGTCTGCTTCTAGTGAGGGCCTCAGGAAGCTTCCAATCATGGCAGAAGGTGAAGGGGGAAGCCAGCATATCACATGGCAAGAGAGGACAAGAGAGAGAAGAGAGAGGTCCCAGATTCTTTCAAACAACCAGATCTCATGTGAACTAACTGAGCGAGAACTCATTACCAAGCGAATGGTGTTAAGCCATCTATGAGGGATCCACCCCTGTGATCCAATCACCTCCCATCAGACCGACGTCCAACACCAGGGGTTACATTTCAATATGAGGTTTGGAGGGCACAAACATCCAATCTCTCTCTCTCTCTCTCTCTCTCTCTCTTTTTCTTGAGATGGAGTCTTGCTCTTGTCACCCAGGCTGGAGTGCAATGGCATGATCTCAGCTCACTGCAATCTACCTCCCAGGTTCAAGCAATTCTTACGCCTCAGCCTCCCGAATAGCTGGGGCTACAGGTGCCCATCACCACGCCTGGCTAATTTTCTGTATTTTTAGTAGAGGCGGGATTTCACCATGTTGGTCAGGCTGGTCTTGAGCTCCTGACCTCAGGTGATCCACCCACCTTGACCTCCCAAAGTATTGGGATTACAGGCATGAATCACTGCACCTGGCCGACATCCAAACCATATCATCCCTCCTCCACTTCCAGGTGCTTCCCACTCTACCTTCACTTCTGTTCCCTGAACCAGTCCATCCAGGCCCAGGTACCTTCAGCTTCCCACCTGTATGACTCATGCCCTCTATCAAATGTTCTCGGCCTATGTCTTCCCTTCTCTTGAGCCATGAGTTGCCACACCCATGAGCATGTCCCTGGGACATGTGCACAAGGAGTCAGTGTATCTGAAGTTTTCACAGTGCCTTGCAGAGTAGGCACTTGAGCTTTGCCTTTTATTTTGCTGGTTGAAGCTCTAGTGGAGTATAGGATCTCTACCCTGGAGCTGAAAGACTTCGAGTTGCAGCTGTTATTAACTGTGCTATAAAAACTAGAAAGCTTACTTCTAAGGTTCCTTCCAGTTCTGAAACTGCTTTCACTGATTCTACAACCTCCACTGAAGAGTAAGGTGACTCAGTATGCCACCTATGCCATGGCTATAACCATGACAGATCTAGCAGGAGGCCAGAGCTCATCCCAGCAGCTTTCCTGTTGCCATGAGGGTTTCATTTAGTCTTTAGAAAGAACGTTTTGTCTGGAAGGAATCTTATAGCCTTGGCATCCTCACATTTTGACTGCCCAAGAGAGAAATTAGTTTTTCCCTACAGAAAGGTGCATTTCCTAGGCACAATCTAAGAACACAGAACAAGTTCTGGTCTGGAGAGGGATGCTTGGAGGCCCAGTACATAGAAGCTGCCCCCTCAGCTGCAGGCAGCAATGATGACATAGGTGTCTATAGGGCATTCATGCTCCATTGACTGCCCCATCAGATCCCCAGCATTGGGCCAGGCAGAGTCGATGCCCACACACTCAATGACTGAATATAGAATGAGTGGGCCTGCCCCTGAGGAATGGAAGGGGACAGAGTCCAGGAGGCCATGTGAATCCATGATCTATGATGTAAGTGGGGATGGAGATGGATGAGGCCTGAGCTTGGTTATTTTCCCTGCCTGTTTTACAGAAGTTGTCTCATTCTAGGTCTACATCCATTAGGCGACTCAAGGTCTAAGTTTTGTAAAAAGTTGGTTTCTCCTATCTGGGCTGATCCTATCCCTGACAACATTCCTTCTTCTCAATTAAACTTGAAGCAAACCTCAGCTCCTACCTTCACCCTGTAGTTACACAACAAAAACGAACAAACAAAATCAGCATGGTAAGACTCTGGAGCCAGGAGTCCCAGGTTCAAGTCTCAGCTGTGTGTCTCTCTAATTATAGGACCCTGAGTGACTCCCTTCTCTTCTCTAGGACTCAGTTTCCTCATCTGTTCCTCATCTGTGGGGCCTGGACGCTCTCCCGGGTCCCTTCGAGCTGCCATTCTGAGGCTTCTCATGCTTCTCTCTTGGTAGATTCCACCAATGTGGCTTTCACCATCTCCATGCTTCTGGGAAGCCTCAACAGCTGCTGCAACCCCTGGATCTACATGGGCTTCAACAGCCACCTGCTACCGCGGCCCCTGCGTCACCTTGCCTGCTGTGGGGGTCGCCAGCCCAGGATGTGCCGGCGGCTCTCTGATGGCAGCCTCTCGAGCCGCCACACCACGCTGCTGACCCACTCCAGCTGCCCGGCCACCCTCAGCCTTAGCCTCAGCCTAACCCTCAGCGGGAGGCCCAGACCTGAAGAGTCACCAAGGGACTTGGAGCCGGTGGATGGGGAAGCCACCGAGGAGACCATCATCTTTTAGGAAAGACTCGCTGGGGTCTGGCACTGCCCCCAGGACTAGTGGAGGTTCTCTGCCAACCTCGGGCACTGGTCATGAGAGCTGGGAGGGTGAGTGTTGGAGTTAGAGGAGCCCTGTCTGAAGCGGGGTGAAAAGGCCAGAGTGGGCTCCCTATCTTGGTGTCACAGCTGCCCCGAGAGTGAGGGCTGCCTCATGAGCTCCCAATCTCAGACGCTGGCAGTCAGGGAGAATCAAACTGCCAGTCTCCCTGGTCCTGCCATATTCACAGGGTGTCCATGCACACATGGTGTCCCAGATCTAGGCAGGCCTAGGATGGTGCCGTCTAGGGATCCACAGGGGGCAGGAACCCAGAGGTTGGCCTTGTGCCCTGGCTACCTGTCTCCATTCTAACCTGACTGGCACATCTCAGCCTAACCAGGAGAGGGGAGAAGTGAAAAACTGGGAGGAGGACTCTATTTGGATCTTGGATTTTTTTTTTTTTTTTTTTTTTTTTGGTAGAGAGAAAATGGTTTCATGAAGAAAAGTGAATGAGTATGTAGGGCTTACCCTGTTGTGCCCAGCTGTCTGTTGAGGGGAAGTGGTCTCATGGAGATGCAGGATTCAGTACAGTACTTGGTACCTAGCAGGATCTCTGCAAATGCCAGTTCCTCCTCTCCCCATGCCACCCCCTATGACAGCGTGGATGACAGGGGAAAGTGTTGTCTATTCTCTGTGGTCTGGTCCACTGTGAGTGTGGGTGGGAGGAAAGAGGGAGGGAAGCAGAAGATGAAAATGGTCATCATAAAATTAACAGCAGGAATAAGCCTCAAGGGCAGCAGGGACTTGTTGCCCTCCCTCCTTTCCCCAACCCACCCCCCAGGGAGTCCAACCTGCTCCTTCCTCAGGGGCTACAAACAGGGGACCTCCTTTGAGAAAAGGTGACATCGTCGTGGCTCTGGACACCCTCCAGGCTCTTCAGAGCTTCCCCCATGAATCGTATGGATGCTGTGATCCAGTTAGGAGCCTAGGTTTGAGTCTCAGTTCTGCCTTCAGTATCTGTGTGACCTTGGGTGAGTCACCATACATTTCCAGGACTCAGTCTCCTCACCGGTATAACAGGTGAGATGATCTCTAAGCTCCAACCTTCCATGATTCTGTAATCCTGAAAATGGTGTTACAGAGAAACACAAAGGATATTGTAAGCAACAGGGTCTAGAAGAGTTGTTGCATTTTTATGACAATGACATTGATATACTCTTTGACTCAATTCTGGTGATGGTGGGTCCCCCCATGGTCATACTGTCCACTTTTGTCCTCATCTGGGATGCTGAATCCTCCTCCAAGGCTGGGAGAGGCTATAGGCCAAGGGAGAGCCAAGGTAGACTTTCTGGACTCCAGGGGACTTTTATCATGGGGTAGCTTCCCCCCCCACCCGCCTCCGCCAGTTCTGATTCCAATTGAAGAGAGAGCCTTGCTGGTGGAAAAGACATCAGCTGAAATGTCAGGGGAGCTGTATCCTGGTTCTGCCACCAGCAATGACACACATCAATAAAATGCTGGCCAGTCCTTGCTAGCTTGGTTCTGGGAATCAAATAGGACTGTGGATATAAAAGTCATTTGTAAAGTCATGAGCTCTATACTAATGTAAGGAATTACTAATCTAATTAAAAGCTCCTGAGGGAAGCTCTAGGGAACACTTTCAGTCTCTACCCTTGACTCCCAGGGAAGCTTTGAGGAATGACTGTGGCTTTGCGGATATACTTCTTTAAGAGGCCACTCAGCTCTAAGAAGCCTCCTGAGGCTTTCTAAAATAAAAGAGCCTTGCTGAATGTTGTGAGTGAGCAAAGCATCCCAGTCCTTCAGTGCTAGAGAACTGGAGAGTGAGACCCTAATGGGACCAAGGCTCAGGCATATGAGAGGACCCACAGTCTCCCCCTCACTGAGTTCTGTTGCCCATATCAGCCCCTGACATCCAATACTTCTTCCCTGTCTATCTGCCCTGGTGAAGTGGGCTTAGAAGCCTTCCATGCCAGCCAGAGCTGTTGAATCTGCTCCCTTCCCTGCTTACATAAGCAGCCTCCCCACCCCCTTGACCCATCTTTAGACCACAGTTTCTGACCCTAACACCTAGAGTTGGTAAATCTTTGTTCTTCATGATGACTGGGAGGTAGAAAGAACACCAGCTGTGTGCCCCAAAGACCTGGGTTTGCATCTTGATCTCACCCCTTTTCTACCTGTATCAACTTAAGCAAGTTGTCCAATCTCCCCGAGCAATGCTTTCTTCACTTATTAAATAGAAATAGCAATGCCCACTTTGTTAGGAGGGATTTGTAAGATTAGATTAGAGATAGAACACTCAACAGATGTTAGAGAGGGGAATAACGGCCTGGCTCCAGATTGCGTCTGGTCGATAACCTCCCGGGTCCTGACCCAGGAGAGTCTACAGTTCAGAGAGGAAAAGAGGAGACAGACCTGGGTTGGAGGCTAAATCACTTTTCTTGCCTACCCTTTGCCTTCTATAGATCCCCTCTTACTACTATGGTATTTTCTGTTTTGCATTGCACAAGAAGAATTTACCTGGGGTGGTGGCTTTGGAGCCCTCCTTGTTCCTCCCATGGAAAGGCTGCAGTTGATCTTTTCCAGAAAGCTGGTTCTGTCCTGTGATCTGGCCCGTGGGGAGCGACCGCACACTGGCTGAGGGCCTCGGGAAATCATTCCAGGAAGCTCCCGAAGGAAATGGTGGATCTCACTGGATCTATGAGTGTAAGTTCTGCAGGACCTCTAGGAGGCTTGCCTGGCCAGTCTGGGCCAGAGGAAGAGCCTTGGATAGGGTTCAAGGAGGAGGGGCCCTGTGGAAGCAAGAAGGAGGCTCTGCGCTCTCCGGGGTGAATCCCATTTCTGACAGCTAACCCCAGGAGAAACTGAACAATGCCATCTCTGCCGGGACACTTGTGTAAAATGTTTATGCCATCCTGTGACTGTGAATGACAGTACTTTAGTCCCTTAAAACCTATGTACAAGCAGGACATGAGGGGCAGATGGGACAGAGAGGAGGGCAGGAGGGGTTCATCGGTTGACTACGGGGATTTCTCAGAATCGTTTCTTACACGGTTTGGTACAGGCCAGTACTTTCCCAGATAATGTGTCTGTGTTTTCTATGTAAATAGGTCTTTTATCTACTACAGGGCTATAGATTCAGCCCAGGCTGTAGCAGTTTATTCCTGGGTCAGAAACCCAGGTTGAAATTCACCAATAAAAAGATTTAATATCCAGGAAATTCCTGCGCATCTTTAGTTTTCTAGGGACAATGATAATGGGATGTGCAAGATAAAATTAAAGTGTGTTTGTCTTGAGTGAAGGGGTGAGGTGGTTGGGGAAAGGGACCACCCTGCATCCAGTTTAAGTGGGAAAAGCAGAGTGTCTTCGAATTTGCCATGGGACCACAAGGTGGCAGTGTGGAGCCAAAAGTGGGCCTGGCCTAGGCTGGGCTTTACTTGGCAGCTCCTGCCTAAGAATCAGGGTAAGGCCCTTTCTCTAGCCAAATATTGCTGAGATCCAGTGCACATTCTTTAACTCTCCTGGAGAATACGAAGCAGTAATGACTTACAGGGAAGGCCAGGAAAGTCACCCAGCCTCTTAGCTTGTGAGTCCTCAAGTTCCAAAGAGTCTTGGTCCCTCACTTGACCCGGTTCTCCTGAGATAACTGGACACACACTTAGTTCTCTCTAGACCCACGGACATTTGGCAAGGCAAAGAACAAGAGGTTTCTATTGCAAGGTGAGGAAATGACTATAGGAATTCCTGCCCAAAAAGCAGCAAGACATATTAGTCAGTGTTTGAGGGCCCTAGTAGGACCTCAAAAAGCCACATAAGCTATAGTTACTTTACGGATTCTGGTTTAGAATCTGGAGGCATGGGTTAGGAGGCCTCCTTGAGTGTGCCTCAGAGCCCAGCAATCTGTCCCAATTCCAGAAGCAAAGAAACCCACTGATGTTGAGCGTAAAAGACGTCCTCCCCCAGTAGGTCTTGGTGGCTAATAAGATGCTCATGGAATTTTGCTGCAGTTCCCATGGTATGCATTTGGATGCTTGCTCCTTTAGAATAAGAATTCATTGAAGACAGGTCACATTTATTATGGTCTACTGTGGTCTATATTCCTAGGTCATTGTTGGCATGTAATCCACCATCTAGTGGTTGTCAATAGCAAATCAGTTTTTCTGTGTCTTATTATCAGATAATTTTGGAAAAATCTTTGTCCAGTCCACGTCCTTGGAGAAACCCAGTGTGAAACAGTATAATTGTTCCTGGGAGGTACCAGTAACATAAAACTTGGGAGAATGTGACTTCATTGAACTGGAAGCTATGCTCCTCAAAGGGTGGTTACTCATACAGGCGACTATTTGTACCGATTTAGATAGCTCACCCTTGAAGCTCATGGAAATATGACAAACAAAAGGCCATTTTATTTCTAGGTGGCTTGCAATGACTTTGAGGATTAGTTCAGTTTGTTAGCTGGCCCCAATCATTAGCTTATTGGCTCAAACTCCTCAGGAGGTGACATCAGCCTCCCTCTGTACTTACGAGGGCATCTGAGCAGTCATGTGCACTATTGAAGTTCTAAGCTCTTGGTAGAGTCACATGTTTAAATCTACTGTTAAACAGCACTCTCCAAGAATGCCTTCACTTTATAAGCAATCAGGATGGGTTCTAATATTAACCTCCATGATATATTCACTATCGAATGTCATATTTCTGAAGCAGAGTTTATTATAGAGCTTAATCAGATGGTCTATAATCATTCTACAGCCTCTAGTCTCTGGTCCCCCTGACGTCACCTCCCTGTGCCAGAGTATCACAGCAGCCTCTGAGCCCAGACACAGACAGTTCTCCAGACAGTGCCACTCAGGGCTGCCCCTCAGGCATTTATTGAGAGCCTGCAGCAGGTCAGATCTGTTCCTTTACCTTCTGCTTTTTTCCCATCGGTTGATTTTCCACCCTTTTTTGGTAAACTGAGATCAGAAATCACCTCTTTCTGGGATGTTTTCTCTGATTAAGACTGCCTGATTCTAGCATCCTATTCCCTGGATCTGTGAAAATACTGATAGGCTCTTGTTTCATTGCTCTGTGTTCATTGTTTGTTACATGTTGTTTTGTACATGTTCTCTGGCTCTTTCCTGTCCCCACAGTTAGGTCATAGATGCCTTGACCCCACCCAATCTTCTTTTTTGTTGATCTCTCTCTCAACACCCAAGGCCTGTCCCAGAATTCTGCGGAAAGCAGGCAGCCTGTTTACTCTCATCCCCTCTCCTGGTGGGAACTGTCTCAGCAGCGTCCCTGCAGTGTCTCTTGGGTGCATTGTAAATTGTCTATATCTCTTCAGTACACTTTTGAATTTTTTTTTTTTTTTTTTTTTTTTTGAAACGGAGTCTTGCTCTGTCACCCAGGCTGAAGTACAATGGCACGTCTCGGCTCACTGCAACCTCCACCTCCCGGTTTAAGCTATTCTCTTGCCTCAGTCTCCCGAGTAGCTGGGATTATTAGGCATACACCACCACAACCAGTTAATTTTTGTATTTTTAGTAGAGGCAGGGTTTCATCATGTTGACCAGGCTGGTCTCGAACTCCTGACCTGAAAAGATCCAACCACCTTGGCCTCCCAGAGTACTGGAATTACGAGGTGAGCCACTGCGCCTGGCATTTTTTTTTTTTCCTTTTTTTAAGAGATCAGGTAGGGTGCAGTGGCTCATGCCTGTAATCCCAGTGCTTTGGGAGGCTGAGGTAGGAGAATCGCTTGAGGTCAGGAGTTCAAGAGCAGCCTGGGCAACATAGTGAGACCCTCTTTACAAAACAATTTTTAAAATTAGCTAGGCATCATGGCATGCACCTGTAGTCCCAGCTACTTGAGACACTTTGGCAGGAGGATCATTTGAGCCCAGGAATTTGAGGTTACACTGAGTCATGATCATACTCCTGCACTCCAGTTTGAGTGACAGAGCTCCTGTCTCTGAAAGTAAATAAATAGATAAATAATAAATAGAAGAAATCAATAAGAAGTAGAGTTTCACTTCTTGATGGGACAATGTTGCTGTTATTATTTTTGGTATTTATTCCTCATTCTACCTGTCTAATCAGTAGACTCTGTTGTGTCCCATTAAGAAAAGCTTTGTAAAGAGAGGAATGACAATGGTAACTAAAAGGTGAAGGGACAAATAAACCAGCAACATTTTCCAACCCAGACACCCAAACCAGAATCATCCCCTTACATCAGCTTGGTGAAGAGTAACTCAGGAGGAGGAAAGCCTGCCTGCCGCTCTCAGGGCCAGGGCTGAAAAGGTCAGCCACAGCCAGCAAATGGAGCACAGTTCATAAATCTCAGATGTCTGAGACCTGAATGCCACTGGTCTTGGGTTTGAATTTGACTAGGAGTAAACCTAGGGTTTCAATTCTGGGGGCATGTTTGTTTAGCTATTATGAGCAAAATTTCTTTTTACTTCATGTCTTAATTAGCTGTTGGAGAAAAATACTCCTCTAGTCACTGGTTACTCATGTTATCAATTTTAAAGCATTTTAATTCTCTGTGGTTTTCTAGGGCTAGGATATCTGAAAAGGATGACAAATTTTTCTTCATTTCTAATTTTTTTTTTTTTTTTTTTGAGACAGTGTCTCGCTCTGTCACCCAGGCTGGAGTGCAGTGCCACGATCTTGGCTCACTGAAGCCTCCAACTCCCGGGTTCAAGTGATTCTTCTGCCTCAGCCTCCCGAGTAGGTGGGATTACAGGTGCCTGCCAGCAAGCCTAGCAAAGTTTTGTATTTTTAATAGAGACGGGTTTCACCATGTTGGCCAGTTTGGTTTCAAACTCCTGACCTCAAGTGATCCACCTGCTTCAGCCTCCCAAAGTGCTGGGATTACAGGCATGCAGCACTGTGCCTGGCTCCAATTTTTCATAGTTCTTGATTTTGTTAATTGTTTTATCACACTGATTAGAACGTCTAGAACAATGTTAGATAACAAAGGAAATGGCAGGCTTGTGGACATTCTTACTTTGTTTCTGACTTAATAGGACTGTGTCTAGGAGATTACAGTTAAATATCATGTAATCTCCTGATTTGAGATAAATCATTCTTAATTGAGTTAGGAAGTGTCCCTGTATTCCTAGTCGTTTTTTTTTTTTAAAAAAAAAACAGGAATGAATCTTAAATTGTATTAGATTGAGCTTTGGGAGATTTTTCTTGGAATAAGAGATTATGATGCTGGTTGATATTTACCGGAATTCCATTTGTCCTCTTTGGCTTATAAGAAATAGCAGATTCAAAGGTTGATGGATGCTGGGCTTTGTAAATGCACTATTTAAAGTTCTGAGGGCCGAGAAGGATTACTCAACAAAACATGTCACTGAAAACGAGGAAAACTGCAGGGTTAGGCAACAGGAAAAGAAGAACTGGTGGTGGTTGCTATTTTATTTAAAACTTTTAAAGAAGTTGTTTATTGCCAATAATTAAAGAGCTCAAAGAGAAGTCATTTAACCATGAGATTGCCAAATAGAACTCTACAACAGCTGATTAAACCTTTTTAAAATTTTCCCTGGGGAGAGACTTCACCACTGTCTCTGCTAATGGACTCCATGGTTCTCATACTTTACCTGAAAGTTCTTCCTAACATCTGATCTGAATCTTTCTTGCTGGGGCATAGGCCTGTTTTCATACCCAAGTCTTGTTTTTGGTTTTGAGGAATAAACAGCCTTTATTGGGTACAGACCAGGAGTCCAAGGGTCTTGAGGACCTCTGTGTGTTTGTCAGCTTTCTTTTCCACATTCTTTTTGGCCTGTTTCCATAGATTTGTGAGCCCTATGCCTTGTTTAAGGGGGAGAAATGGCATTTCCCTACAAATTAAATGTAAGAATCTGTAGAGAACTGGACCCCATTAAAAATATCTGGAATTCACATGGTCACTTGATTGTATTCCGCTGGCTCAGACAGAGCAGGGTTGACAAAATACCAGAAATCGGGCTTGTGGCTTTCTGGATTGACATTGACATAATCTGTGATTTCCTTTATGTTCTCATAGTCCAGGGCGGAGTCATTTTTTAGTTCTTCAGGGGCCGAAAAGATGACTTGTGTGTAATCCACATCCTCGGTGTCCTTAGGAGAAAAGCAGAGACATGTGGGTCAAGATCCCTACCACGTTTGGAGGAAATAAGACCCAGACTGAACTCTTACTCAAAGAGGTTTGCCCATGGCTTGGTGGGGAAGATCTGGGTCCAAGTAGCTGTGTCTGAGAGCAGTCCAGGGCAGTGAGGAAGAGTACCAGTGACTTTGTTCCACCTGTCTGCAGGGAATGGGATTACAGACGAGCACGTGGAGGCAACAGGAAGATGCTGAGACTCAATTCAAGTGAGATCAGGACTCAGAGCAGACTTTAGCCCAATGACTGGGGCATGGGGAGAGGGTTTCCCATCAGCACTTTCATTTTTATAGTCTGTTCAGACCCACTTTGTTTGGGTGATCCACGCTGATATGGGTTATGGGTAGAAGCCTGACTCCCCTCACCTGAAGATGCTGTAATGACTCAAGAACCCCTCTTTTCTTGCTCCCACTCTATAGCTGGGGTAACCTGAGTTTTCAGCGTTTTGCAGCAGGGACCCCCAGATGGCATATGTTGGTCTGAGATCACTGGGCACATCCATTACCTGGCAGGCGGGAGGCGAACTGCAGGAGCTGTCCGAGCTATCTGAGGATGTGTCGCTGCCATCTGGGGAGAAATAGAAACGGTTCCTCTTCCAAAGCAAGCCAGAGGGTGTTAAGAGAGGATAGAGACAATGGAAGGGAGAATTGGCTTATTATCAGATAAAGACAGAGGCAGAGCCAGCAACACAAAGTGGGGTAGGGAAGAGAGATACAGAGACCCCAAAAGAGGAAGAAGGAGAAACAGAATAGGGCAAGAGTTGGGGGAGAGAAAGTCTCCAAAAATAGGCACGGACATGTCTAAGAGGCCAGGTACTGCTGCTTCATTCAACTGCATCTAAAACTAATTTTAAAAAATACACTAGGTTGACTGTGCTTGGAAAGTGCTGTCTTCTAGAAAGAAAAGTCAGGAGGAACATGCTGGGACAATGTGGCCCAATGCAAACAGCCTTGGCCTCAGAAGTTACATCTTCTAGTCCAAAGCTGTCACTAAATCTAGGCAGATCACATCTCTTTTGGTGCCCTGGTTTTCATCCGCCTCAAGACAAGAGGGTTGAGCAAGAGTCTCTGAGGTCCCTGCCAGATAAACAATCTCTGATTCTAGCCAGGCTCTGGTGAAGCTTTGGGGCCAGGGGTTAGGGTAAGGCCAGTGCCTCTCCAGTTCTGCTGAAACATGCATATAAGCAGCACCCGCAGGTCCCCACAGGCAGGCACTGAGGCCATGTCTCAACTGAAAAGATAAAATCAGGACAGAGCAAATTCAAACCTATCAAGAGATAAACCAGTGGAAGAAGTGCAATCTCCGGTGAGTGAGCCCCCATCCGGGAGTTGCCTTGTTGCCAAAGCAGTCATTTCCACTGTGAATCGTGACCTATTGGCTCACTTGCAGGAGGGTGATATAGATTTGAACCAGCAGCAAGATTCGTATTTATACACTCAGATACCCATGCAGATCTAAGACCATGAAGAAGGGTCCCTCTAGGGACTGTGGAGGAGCCAACTAAGGAGCCAGTCAATAACACTGACATAGCAGCAGCCATGGTGGAGGCAGGCAGAGGCGGGTGAAATTCTAACTCCACTATTAGCTGATCATTCCGAAGAAAAGATGCCACAGCTTTACAAAGAGAAGAGCAGGGACATTTCCCAAGCCCCCTGCAATCATTTGCACACGATTAAACCCGGAAAAGAACTTAGACCCACACAAACACAGCAGGAACTCCCCCACGAAGTAGAATAAAACAGCTTTCTGAAAAAAGTAGGCTGGCAAGGCTGTCCTGATGTGGGTGTGAAGAATCCTCAGCCTAGAGGTTTGGGCCCACGGGGTTGCTGCAGGGAGGTCCTGGGTATCCAGACAGAGCAAAGTAAGCGCTGAGACAAGTTCTCCCCTCAACCCCTTACTCACTCCTGTAAAGGGGATCAGACATTGGAACGTCTCTTTCTGTCTGAGTCTCCTTCATCTCTTTGGCAGCAGGTGGATGATGGTGGTCAGGGCTGGGCCTGGGGACCTGGAGCCTGGCCGCTTTCAGTATCTGTTCACTCTGGTGGACTAGAAGGGAGAAGGGAGGGATCAAAAGTGGAAGGTGGCCGGGCGCAATAGCTCATGCCTGTAATCCCAGCAATTTGGGAGGCTGAGGTGGATAGATTACCTGAGGTCAGAAGTTTAAGACCAGCCTAGTCAACAACATGGAAACCCCGTCTCTACTAAAAATACAAAATTAGCTGGGCATGGTGATGTGTGCCTGTAATACCAGCTACTAGGGAGGCTGAGGCAAGAGAATCACTTGAACCCAGGAGGCAGAGGTTGCAGTGAGCCGAGATAGTGCCACAGAAATCAAGCCTGGGGTACAGAGTGAGACTCCATCTCAAAAAAAAAAAAAAGTGGAAGCTGCCTGGGTTGGGCACATTGGCTCTTGAATCAGTGCCTTCTGAACACTGTCCTCAATAAAGCAAACCTTTCAGAAAGATCCCTTCAAACCTCAGCACTGCTGTGCTCAAAACCCTGCCGTGGTTCTGCACCTCACTTGGAAAAAGCCAAGTCCCAGCCTCGGAGGGCTCACTCCTCCCTCCCCTCTGGCTTTCTGCTGCTTCTCTCTGCCTGCTCCAGCTGCCCGGCCTCTTTGCTCTTGCTACTGTGTGCCTAACACGTTCCTCCTTCAGGCCTTTGCAGGTAGAGCTCACTCCTCACTCCCTGCAAGTTTACACTCAAAGGTTAGCCTCTCGGGGATGCCAACCATCCACCAAGCTGTATCTACTCCCTTGCTCCATTTTTCCTCCCTGGCACTTACCATAATCTAGCAAATACATGTTTTACTTGTTTATCTTGTTTGTTGTCACATGGAATGAAAGATTTCGAGGGTAGGAATTTTTGTTTTATTCCCTGTTGTATAGCCTAGGCCCAGAGAGTGTCTTAGATCCTCAAGAAATATCTGTTGAATGAATGAATGAACAAACGGATGAATGAAGCTCAACTTAACTAGAGAGACCCTCAAAACATCATCTTGCCTGGTCCTTTCTCTTAGCACAACCAAAGCAGCAGCATCTTGCCTTATTTTCCCTAATTGAAATGCCTTTCCAGGACTGAGCTTCACTACCTTCTATTGTATATCAGTTCAAGAATTTAATCTCTAAGTCTAGCCATATTTCCTTCTGTTGTAATTCAAGGCCATTTCTTCATGTTCAGTCCTTTGGCAGTGATGAAGAAAATTAATTAGACCCAGGTTACACGAGCACTTCCTCACAGGCATTGCAAAAGCTGTGTCTAGGCAGAAGGTCTGGGTAGTGGAAGGATATGGATGGTCGCTTCCAGCCAGAAATAGTTGGTTAAAAGGTGAGGTCAGAGTGGGGATTACCCAATTACAGTTATGGGGTAGGGTGGGAGGTGTGGAGGGGGAAGGATTTGGCTGGTGGGTCCTCTGGTAGGTTTTTGAGTGACATTTGGGAACTCCAAAGGGGTCTTGTGCTGCTGGAGGCTCAAGAAGGGTCTCTGAGAGTGACTAGGAGGGAAGAGGATGCTGAGCCAGTTACCGATTTGCCTGCTGAGCAGGTAGTTGATGACGATGAGGAGGCAGGCCTGCAGCAAGAGGGACACCACTGCAATCACTAAGCCATGCCAGACCTTCATGACCCTGTAGGGAAAGAAAAAGGGGCAAAGTCAGAGATTGCAGGGATGTGAATACAATTGCAAATCTATCCCTGTCCTGGCTGGAGGCAGACATCTGGCATTGCTGCGTGTCCCAGGGTAGGTCCCTTTGCCTCTCTGGACAACAAGGCTGGGGCAGCCAGGAAGGGTGGTGTGTGTGCTTGGAAGCTAGCTACACCAGTTAGCTTGGTGGGAACCCTGCTCCTGCTCTTCTTGGGCCTACTCACTCTGTCAGCATGATGAGCTCCTTGCTCATAAGTTGGGGCTCAGGCACTTTCGGGAACCACCCTGGCACCTCGTCTCTCAGTAGTGCCACCGGCAGGGTGCTGGAGATCTGCAAGAGGTAAGGAGCTGGTCAGGACTCCACGGCTCTTTATACAAATTTCCCTTGGGCAAACTCAGCTACTTCAAGATCAATTGTGACACATGCCCAGTTTATTCATCATACTTGCTTCAGTCTCCACTTTCCTACATGATACATTCTAGACACTTCTCCTAAGGAAATTTAATGAGTAAAGTGCACTTAACATTTTCACTCCCAAAGATTTCTGTCTAGTTTGGTTTATAAAGGTGGATTCAGAATCCAGATATGAGTTCCTTATTTGATATAGATTCAGCATGTGAAAGGGGTAGGTGGGGAGTGAAAAGCAGCAATGTTCTAGATGGGAGAACTCCCCTTCCTGTTTGTGCTGGAGCTCTCTCTCCATTTGTCCCTGCACCCAGTGCCAAGAAGCACCACAGGTCACCTTGTTACCAGCAGGGCTTCTGGGTTCTTTCTGTAGGAGAGCTGTGACTAGTTGCTGGTAAGGAGGGCCGCAGGGAGGCAGGAGGCAGGGACCCTGGGGACTGACCCAGACAGCGAACGAGAAAAGACTCCAGGAAATTATGTGCCTCTCACCTCCTCGGAGTCCTTAGACAAATGGATAGAAAATCCGTTATTGCCCAGTGATCAGCAAACTCCACAAAGAAAGTTCAGTCAAAGTTGACTTGGGCCAGGTAGGATGGCTTGCCCCTGTAATCCCAGCACTTTTGGAGGCTGAGGTGGGCAGATCACTTGAGCCTAGGAGTTCATGACCAGCCCGGGTAACATGCGAAACCTCATCTCTACTAAAAATATAAAAATTAGCCGGGCATGTGGCATGTGCCTGTGGTCCCAGCTACTGAGGAGGCTGAGGTGGGAGGATCGCTTGAGCCAAGGAGGTTGAGACTTCAGTGAGCTGAGATGGTGCTGCTGCATTCCAGCCTGGGTGACAGAGCAAGACCCTGTCTCAAAAAAAAAAAAAAAAAAAAAAAAAAAAAGGGACTTGTGCACAAAATAAAAAGTGTAGAGCCAACACACTGGAAAGAAAACACAAACATGATTGCAATAAAGCAAGACAGAGATTTTTCAGAAAAAACAATGATCTTGAAGGATTTGGTGGCTTGATTGAAAAAAGGGGAGAGCTGTACTGAAAATGTCCTGCTCTTGTCTAATTTTGGATAAGCCCCCCACTAAGATAAATTTCAGTACAGATCCTGATTTCTCAAGCCTCATCTGGGGTTCCTCAAGACCCCTGCTAGGGCAGTTGCGCAAGGAAGACTGGGCTTTACCGGAAGAGCTTTATTGTATCATGAAAGAAATGAAAATTGTGGAAGGGGGCTAGAAGCTAGGCCAGTGTGTTTGAGAAAGCAACAATGTTCCACTTTTAAAGGAATTCAGGTGCTTTAGTGTTGATTGTCTAATACTGAATGTCTCATTTGTCCTTAATCACAGATACGATTCTCCCCTTGAGGGGGTCGGCCAGTAGGTTGCCCGGGCTGTCTTCCAATATTACACTCAAAGTTTTTATTTTTTAAGGCTCCTCTTCTACTTTATTTATTTAAAATTATGCAACTAGTAGACATTTGTCGTCAAAGAATTAAAAATATGAATGAGCAATGCGTTTTAGAAAATTGCCCCAAATTGAGCCAGACACAGTGGCTCATACCTATAACCCCAGCACTTCAGGAGGCCGATGCAGGTGGATTTTTTGAGTCCAGGAGGTCAAGACCAGCCTGGGTAACATAGCAAGACCCCATCTCTACAAAACATACAAAAAAATCAGCTAGGTGTGCCTGGCACTTGCCTACAGTCTCAGCCACCCAGGAGGCTGAGGTGGGAGGATCACCCGAGTCCAGGTCGAGGCTGCAGTGAGCCATGATCATGCCACTGCACTCCAGTCTGGGTGACAGAGTGAGATCTGGTATATAAAAAAAAAAATTACCCCAAATCTTTTTTTTTTGAGATGGAGTTTCACATTGTTGCCCAGGCTGGAGAGCAATGACACGATCTCCGCTCACTGCAACCTCTGCCTCCCAGGTTCAAGCGATTCTCCTGCCTCAGCCTCCCAAGTAGCTGGGATTACAGGCATGCACCACCACACCCTGCTAAGTTTGTATTTTTAGTAGAGACAGGGTTTCTCCATGTTGGTCAGGCTGGTCGAACTCCCGACCTCAGGTGATCCACCCGCCTCGGCCTCCCTAAGTGTTGGGATTACAGGCGTGAGCCACCACGCCAGGCTGAAATTACCCCAAATCTTATTCCATATCCTTCCAGAAAATTGTCTAAATATTTTCATGAATGTAAGTGCAAGTATATATGCAAATATGTGTGTACACAGAGACAATGTCTTTAAAACATGGAATCATACAGATTGTTAGCTTTTTTTTCTTTTAATATATCGTAAACATGTTTTTTGGTCAGAAAAACCCCCATTAAAAGGCTCCAACCTGGCTATCCACAGGCCATATTTGACACCTAATTTTTGTCTGATGAAGTGCTTTAGTGATTTGAATTTGTATGTCCCTAAAATGGGACGTGATTTCTTCACTTGCTGACTAATCCCTAAAGGCATTTGAGTTTGCCACCTTTGAGTTTTACAGTATTATTTCAAATTCCTACCATTGCCCTTGATCAGTGTTTCTTGGTAGTATCTGACATTTGGAGCCAGACGAGTCCTTATTGTCTAAAATTGTTTTGCAGACTGCAGGTCATGGAGCCTCCTGAAAGCGCTCCAGTGTAACAGGCCAGTGTAATGGCCAAAAGGACCCCAAATGACCCTACGCATTTCCAAAGGCCCCCCGGAGGTAGGAGGATTTGCTCCCAGTTGAGAATCACTGAATTTGATATATGTTCCATTATTTTAAAATTAATACCTTATTTTGGCCCTTTATACAAAACTAGATTGCCTACACCTTCTTCCACATTTGAATATATTCTGAGCATATACTCAGAGCATATACTTTGGGAGAGCGAGGTGGAAGGATCACTGAGGCTGGGAGTTTGACAACAGCCTGGTGACAGAGTAAGACCCTGTCCCCTCTACTAGCCAAATGACACAGAGCAGCTCGTCCAAATGAAAACAGTAAATAGTACGGACGTCCAACAGCCTTAAATACTAATTTCAGTTCTGTTCCCTTCTAGATGTGAATTACTGAACTCAGGGTCTCGGTTTAATAATTTCTGTATCTATAAAATGAGAAGAATAATAGCATCCTTCTTCACAGAGTTCTTGCATGAGCTCAGTGATTCATGCTGTTTGTAAAGACCTTTACATAATTCCAGGAACATAGGAGGTGTCAGCCTCGGAGCCCAAGCTAAGCCATCATATCCCCTGTGACATGTACGTGTACATCCAGATGGCCTGAAGCAACTGAAGATCCACAAAAGAAGTGAAAATAGCCTTAACTGATGACATTCCACCATTGTGATTTGTTCCTGCCCCACCTAACTGATATGATATATTCTCCCCCTGCCCTTAAGAAGGTACTTTGTAATAGTCTCCCCCCAACTTAAGAAAGTATTTTATATGCCTATGCCAAACCTATAAGAACTAATGATAATCCCACCACCCTTTGCTGACTCTCTTTTCGGACTCAGCCCGCCAGCACCTAGGTGAAATAAACAGCCTTGTTGCTCACACAAAGCCTGTTTGGTGGTCTTTTCACAGGGACGCGCATGACATTTGGTGCCTAAGACCTGGGACAGGAGGACTCCTTCAGGAGACCAGTCCCCTGTCCTTGCCCTCACTCCATGAGGAGATCCACCTATGACCTCGGGTCCTCAGACCAACCAGCCCAAGGAACATCTCACCAATTTCAAATTGGGTAAGCGGTCTTTTCACTCTTCTCCAGCCTCTCTCCCTACCCTTCAATCTTCCTCTCTCGCTACCCTTCAATCTTCTTCTCTCACTACCCTTCATTCTCCCTGTCCTTCCAATTCCAGTTCTTTTTCCTCTCTAGTAGAGACAAAGGAGACACATTTTATCTGTGGACCCAAAACTCCGGTGCCGGTCATGGACTCAGTAAAATAGTCTTCCCTTGGTGTTTAATCACTGCAGGGATGACTGCCTGATTATTCACCCACATTTCATTGGTGTCTGTTCACCACGGGGACACCTGCCTTGGTCATTCACCCACATGTCCTTGGTGGCAAGTCAATTGCAGGGATGCCTGCTTTGGCTGCTCACCCACATTGCAGCCCAGGGCTGCTCACCTTCCACTCCCTTCTCTGTTCTCTCTTTTCTCTGGGCTTGCCTCCTTCACTATGGGCAACCTTCCACCCTCCATTCCCCCTTCTTCTCCCTTAGCCCGTGTTCTCAAAAACTTAAAACCTCTTCAACTCACACCTGACCTAAAACCTAAATGCCTTATTTTCTTCTACAATACCGCTTGGCCCCAGTACAAACTCGACAGTAGTTCCAAGTGGCCACAGAATGGAACTTTCCATTTGTCTATCCTACAAGACCTAGATAATTTTTGTCGAAAAATGGGCAAATGGTCTGAGGTGACTGACGTCTAGGCATTCTTTTACACATTGGTCCCTCCCTTCTCCCAATGCAACTCGTCCCAAATCTTTCTTCTTTCTCTCCTGTCTGGTCCTTCAGTCTCCACCCCAAGCTCTGAGTCCTTTGAATCTTCCTTTTCTATGGACTCATCTGACCTCTACCGTCCTCCCCAGGCTGCTCCTTGCCAGGCTGAGCCAGGTCCCAATTCTTCCTCAGCCTCTGCTCCCCTACCCTATAATCCTTTTATCACCTCCTCTCCTCATACCCAGTCCTGCTTACAGTTTTGTTCCATAACTAGCCCTCCCCGACCTGCCCAACAATTTCCTCCTAAAGAGGTGGCTGGAGCTGAAGGTATAGTCAAAGTTAATGCTCCTTTTTCTTCATCTGACCTCTCCCAAAGCAGTTAGCATTTTGGCTCTTTTTCATCAAATATAAAAACCCAGCCCAGTTCATGGCCCGTTTGGCAACAACTCTTAGACGCTTTACCACCCTAGACCCAGAGGGGCCAGAAGGCCGTCTTATTCTCAATATGCATTTTATTAACCAATCCCCTCCTGACATTAGAAAAAGCTCCAAAAATTAGATTCCAGCCCTCAAACCCCACAATAGGACTTAATTAACCTTGCCTTCAAGGTGTACAACAATAGAGAAGAGGCAGCCAAGTGACAACGCATCTCTGAGTTACAGCTACTTGCCTCTGCTGTAAGACAACTCACAACCACGTCTCCAGCATACAAAAACTTCAGAACATCCAAGCCACAGCTCCTTCAAAACTTCCTAGTGGACCTTGCTTCAAATGCCAAAAGCCTGGTCACTGGGCTTCAGAATGCCTGCAGCCCGGGATTCCTCCTAAGCCATGCCCTGTCTGTGCAGGCCCCCACTGGAGGTCGGACTGTCTGACTCACATCGCCGCTGCTCCTAAAGCTCCTGGAGCCCAAACCCAACGTTCCTTGGCCAATTCCTTCCCAGATCTCCTCGGCTTAGCGGCTGATGCTGCCTGATCGCCTAGGAAGCCCCCTGGACCATCACGGACGTGGAGCTTCGGGTAACTCTTACAGTGGAGAGTAAGTCCATCCCCTGTTTAATCGATACAGGGGCTACCCACTCCACATTACCTTCTTTTCAAGGGCCTGTTTCCCTTGCCCCTGTAACTGCTGTGGCTATTGACGGCCAAGCTTCAAAGCCCCTTAAAACTCTCCCACTCTGGTGCCAACTTGGACAACATTCTTTTACGTCCTCCTTTTTAGTTATCCCCACCTGCCCAGTTCTCTTATTAGGCTGAGACATTTTAACCAAATTATCTGCTTTCCTGACTATTCCTGGACTACAGCCACATCTCATTGCCACCCTTCTTCCCAACCTAAAGCCTCCTTCGCATCTTCCTCTCATATCCCCCAACCTTAATCCACAACTATGGGATACCTCTACTTCCTCCCTGGCAACTGATCACACACCCATTATTATAACATTAAAACCTAATCACCCTTACCCCACTCAATGCCAATATCCCATCCCACAGCACGCTTTAAAAGGATTAAAGACTGTTATCACTTGCCTGTTACAGCATGGCCTTTGAAAGCCTATAAACTCTCCTTACAATTCCCCCATTTTACCTGTTCAAAAACCGGACAAGCCTGAACAGGTTAGTTCAGGATCTACGCCTTATCAACCAAATTGTCTTGCCTATCAACTTCATGGTGCCAAACCCACAGACTCTGCTATCCTCAATACCTCCCTCCACAACCCCTCCACAACCCACTATTCTGTTCTGAATTTCAAACATGCTTTCTTTACTATTCCTTTGCACCCTTCATCCCAGCCTCTCTCTGCTTTCACTTGGACTGACGCTGACACCCATCAGGATCAGCAACTTACCTGGGCTGTACTGCTGCAAGGCCTCACGGACAGCCCCCTTTACTTCAGTCAAGCCCAAATTTCTTCCTCATTTCTTACCTATCACGGCATAATTCTTCATGAAAACACACGTGCTCTCCCTGCTGATTGTGTCCAGTTAATCTCCCAAACCCCAATCTCTTCCACAAAACAATAACTTCTTTCCTTCCTAGGCATGGTTAGGTACTTCCACCTTTGGATACCTGGTTTTATCATCCTGACTAAACCATTATATAAAGTCACGAAAGCAAACCTAGCTGATCCCATAGATCCTAAATCCTTTTGCCGCTCCTTCCCATTACTTAAAAGCAGCCCTAGAAGCTGTTCCCACAGTAGCTCTCCCTAACTCATCCCAACCCTTTTCATTACACACAGCCAAAGTGCAGGGCTGTGTGGTCAGAGTTCTTACGCAAGAGCCAGGACCGCGCCCTGTAGCCTTTCTGTCCAAACATCTTGACCTTACTGTTTTAGCCTAGCCCTCATGTCTGCATGTGGCAGCTGCCACTGCTTGAATAGTTTTAGAGGCCCTCAAAAATCACAAACTATGCTCAACTCACTCTCTACAGTTCTCATAACTTCCAAAATCATTTTCTTCCTCACACCTGATGCATATACTTTCTGCCCCCCTCCACTACCTCTCAGCAAGCCAAACTCATTGCCTTAACTTGGGCCCTCACTCTTGCAAAGGGACTACGTGTTAATATTTATACTGACTCTAACTATGCCTTCCATATCCTACACCACCATGCTGTTATATGGGCTGAAAGAGGTTTCCTCACTATGCAAGGATCCTCCATCATTAATGCCTCTTTAATAAAAACTCTTCTCAAGTCTGCTTTACTTCCAAAGGAAGCTGGAGTCATTCACTGCAAGGGCCATCAAAAAGCATCAGATCCCATTGCTCAGGGCAATGCTTATGCTGATAAGGTAGCTAAAGAAGCAGCTAGCTTCCAACTTTTTTCCCTCACAGCCAGTTTTTCTCCTTCTCATCGGTCACTCCCACCTATTCTCCCACTGAAACTTCCACCTATCAATCTCTTCCCACACAAGGCAAATGGTTCTTGGACCAAGGAAAATATCTCCTTCCAGCCTCACAGGCCCACTCTATTCTGTCATCATTTCATAACCTCTTTCATGTAGGTTATAAGCCACTAGCCCACCTCTTAGAACCTCTCATTTCTTTTCCATCATGGAAATCTATCCTCAAGGAAATCACTTCTCAGTGTTCCATCTGCTATTCTACTACTCCTCAGGGATTGTTCAGGCCCTGTGACCTCCCTTCCCTACGTATCAAGCTCGGGGATTTGCCCCCACCCAGGACTGGCAAATTGACTTTACTCACATGCCCCGAGCCAGGAAACTAAAACACCTCTTGGTCTGGGTAGACACTTTCACTGGCTGGGTAGAGGCTTTTCCCACAGGATCTGAGAAGGCCACCATGGTCATTTCTTCCCTTCTGTCAGACATAATTCCTGGGTTTGGCCTTCCCACCTCTATACAGTCCGACAATGGATCGGCCTTTACTAGTCAAATCACCCAAGCAGTTTCTTAGGCTCTTGGTATTCAGTGGAACCTTCATACCCCTTACCATCCTCAATCTTCAGGAAAGGTAGAACGGACTAATGGTCTTTTAAAAACACACCTCACCAAGCTCAGTCACCAACTTAAAAAGGAGGACTCTGTCAAGGATAGAGCCCCAAAACTCGCCAACCAAGCAAGTAATTACGCTGAACCCCCTTGGGCACTCTCTAATTGGATGTCCTGGATCCTCCCAATTCTTAGTCCTTTATACCTGTTTTTCTCCTTCTCTTATTTGGACCTTGTGTGTTCCGTTTAGTTTCTCAATTCATCCAAACTTTTATCCAGGCCATCTCCAATCATTCTATATGACAAATACTCCTTCTAACAACCCCACAATATCACCCCTTACCACAAAATCTTCCTTCAGTTTAATCTTTCCCACTCTAGGTTCTCATGCCGCCCCTAATCCTGCTCAAAGCAGCCCTGAGAAACATCGCCTATTATCTCTCCATAACACCCTCACAAATTTTCACTGCCCCAACACTGCATCACTATTTTGTTTTATTTTTCTTATTAATATAAGAAGACAGGAATGTCAGGCCTCTGAGTCCAAGCTAAGCCATCATATCCCCTGTGACATGCACGTATACATCCAGATGGCCTGAAGCAACTGAAGATCCACAAAAGAAGTGAAAATAGCCTTAACTGATGACATTCCACCATTGTGATTTGTTCCTGCCCCACCCTAACTGATATGATATAGTCTCCCCCGCCCTTAAGAAGGTACTTTGTAATATTCTCCTCCACCCTTAAGAATGTATTTTGCACGCCTATGCCAAACCTATAAGAACTAATGATAATCCCACCACCCTTTGCTGACTCTCTTTTCGGACTCAGCCCGCCAGCACCCAGGTGAAATAAACAGCCGTGTTGCTCACACAAAGCCTGTCTGGTGGTCTCTTCACACGGACGCGCATGA
This sequence comes from Theropithecus gelada, assembly GCF_003255815.1. Lineage (NCBI taxonomy): Eukaryota > Metazoa > Chordata > Mammalia > Primates > Cercopithecidae > Theropithecus > Theropithecus gelada. The sequence goes on from NC_037668.1 coordinate 159,536,723, forward strand.
CAGGAGGCACTCAGTAATTAGGTATTATTCAACCCTAAAATCCTCCACCACAATGGTGACTAGAATTATTAAAAATTGGATTGGTCTACTTTAGAAAATTTAGGCATTTGTTTTGAGTACAGTTTGGAGATAAGATCCAGGACAGGATGAGGTATGAAAATTATGACAGATGTCATTATTTAAGTGGCTAATGGCTCTAACCACAATGAGCAGGTTGTTCCTTGGGGTCTAATTATAGACTGCTGATCAGACAGTCAGCAGAGACATCTGCCCATTTGGGCACATGCGCGGGTGTGCGCACACACACGCCCCAAATAACCAGGAAATGGGCAATTTAAGGTAATTATGTTGTGAAAAAGCACATGGACTATGTGAGGGTTTGGCATGCCTTGTTCCATCCTCGAGGTAGGGACGGTCCTGTCCTCTTATGCTGTGCTGAATTTTGGCACCCAGATCTCACACTAATGTAGTGCCCTGCCAGGCACCTCAAAACCAAACTTCAGGCTGGGCATGGTGGCTCATGCTTGTAATCCCAGCACTTTGGGAGAGCGAGATGGAAGGATCACTTGAGACCAGGAGTTTGAGAAGAGCCTGGGTGACAGAGTAAAACCCTGTCCCTCCTCCCCCCACTAAAAAAATCCCACTTCGTCCCAGTGCTAACAGCATTTATTCTGTTTGCTTCAGACTTGTAGTTAAGGCTGGATTCCATTTTATTAAGTTTCCCTTCTCCACTAATACAGGAGCTTTCTCATGGCCTTTCCAACAGGTGCAGCGTAACATCGGGGGGAATAAAAAGACACCCACTTTCCTGTCAGACACCATGTTTCTTTGGATAGGTTTATTCTAGAAAGAATGATTTAAAACAAGATCACAATAGAAGATGATTTCTATGAAAAATCATATGGATTAGGCCAGGCGCAGTGGCGCACACCTGTAATCCCAGCACTCTGGGAGGCCGAAGCGGGGGGATCACGAGGTCAAGTGTTCAAGACCAGCCTGGCTAAGATGGTGAAACCCCATCTCTACTAAAAATACAAAAATTAGCCAGGCAAGGTGGCAGGTGCCTGTAATCCCAGCTACTCGAGAGGCTGAGGCAGAGAATTGCTTGAACCTGGGAGGCAGAGGTTGCAGTAAGCCAAGATCACATCACTGCATTCCAGCCTGAGCTACAGAGTGAGACTCTGTCTGAAAAAAAAAAAGAAAAAAGAAAGAAAAGAAAAGAAAAATCATATGGATCAAAGTAATTATAATCAACATTGTCAGCTGACTTTATCCATCTTTTCAAATGAAGTAGCTGTAAACTTTCTTTGCAGTCTCCATTAATTTGTTGTTTTTAACATTAGCTAATGTATAAGGGAAAGAGAACAAAAAGAAGGGAGAACAAAAGAAGGGGAAAGAAGGGAGCTAGGGCCTGCCTTCTCCTGGGTCTGTCACTTGCTAACAGTGTGACTTTGGACAGGGAGACGTCCCCTCTAGGCCCTGGTGAATTAGGGAGCTTGGCAAAGTACTCCTAAGGCTCTTTTCAGCCCTGAGCATCCTGCTCTTTAAAGGTTGGAGTGAAGTAAGGTGAAAAGAAAGCAAAGCTGATGGAAATGGAAATTTTAAAAAGCAAAAAATCTTTATTTCCATTTTGTAATATCCAGCCTCCTCCACATTGCTAGACTTTCTCCCCCAGTTTAATATGCAGTTTCCAATAATGAAGAAAAGGAGGAAACACAAATAAACTGAATTAATAGTATAGGGACTATTAATCTCAGAAACAGAAGGGATTAAAATTTTTCAACAAAAATGAGGTACCAAAAAAAGAAGAGATTTTTAAAAAATTGTTAGACTACAAAATTTTTTTGATGAAATCTCAGTAAAATGGATAGTTTCCTAGAAAAATATATATTAACAAAATTGATTCCATATGGCATGGAAAACTTAGACCAAAACCAAACCAAAATAACAAAAAATAAGTTTAGGAAGCAGCATGGTATCTAGGCATTAAAGGCAAAGAACCTGGAGTCAAACTGCTTGGGTTCAAATCCCAGCTCATTCTCTGCATGAGCTTGGCCTCGTTATTTAACCTCTCAAAGCCTCAGTCTTTTAATATATAAGATGGGAACAATAACTAATTGTGGGACTAGATAAGACAAATATAAATGACAACTAGTTCTGAGGATGAAATTAGATGAGCTATGTGAAATAGTTATTAGAACTTTTGGCACATAGTAATAAGCATCCAATGAATGCAAGCTATTATTATTTAGAAATTAAAAGCATTGACTGGCCCCAGTGGCTCACACTTGTAATCCCAGCACTTTGGGAGACTGAGGCAGTTGAATAGCTTGAGCCCAGGAGTTGGAGATAAGCCTGGGCAATAAGGCAAGACCCCACCTCTATCAAAAAGAAAAGAAAGAGAAAGAAAAAAGAAAGAGAGAAAGGAAGAAGAAAGAAAGAAAGAAAAAGAAAGAAAGAAAGAAAGAAAGAAAGAAAGAAAGAGAGAGAAAGAAATTAGAAGCATTATCAGACTTATTTCCTCAAAACCTGTCTAGATGGTTTGACAAATGAGGAGTTTCAAACTTTTAAGGAACACATAATTATTATTCCACAAGCCAATACAGGGCACAGGAAGACAGAAACTTTGGGGTCCATCTCATTTATGAATACAGAGGTATATATGGTAATATCAAGAAGTTAGCCCAGAACGTTGAGAAAATTGATTATAACAAAGATGGAAACTAACACTGAGTGTTTTCCGTGTGCTTTAATCCTCTCACTCTACAAAAATAGACATTACCACTACTTCATAGATGAGGAAACTAAGGCTTAAGAAGATTAAAAAATTTGCCGCTTTGCCAGCTGGAAGACTCATGTTTCCTAAACCAACTGACTCAAAATCCTAAATCCCAATCATGTCAGGAAGCTGTCTTTTATATAATACAAATACAACATTGATAGATCAAATTTTTTAAATTATGATCTTGGTAAAGTGCCAAAATGTGCTGGATAAACTGAATACTTATTATTGATTTTCGAAGTTAATAAAAGTATGAGGATTGTTTCTTACTATAATAAAGAATAATAAGTTGGTGCAGTATTGATTACTGCACCAATAATCAGTATCTGACGAAATGGTAAATTATTTTAGCAACTATTTGAGAGCAAGGGTGTATGCTGCAACCCTTATCTGAAACGAGTACTAGAAGTTCTAGTTTCTGGAAATGGAAAGTTCCTCCAATCTCTAATAATAATAAGGGTATTGAATATTTATTGAGCATGTTTTATGTGGCAGACACTTTTATGTACATTAACTCATCCAATTCCCACAACCACCCCAGGAGGTAGATACTATTATTATTTTTTAATTAACATTTTTTAAGACACAGAAAGGCTACCTAATATGCTCAAGATGACAAAAACAGTTCATCAGCCTTTGTGCTCAGGCAGGCAGGTGCTGGAGCCTGAGCTGTCAGCAGGTACATTAACAAAATGAAAGTATAGTTTTGGGCAAGGAGAAATCAAATTCATTCTTGTTTGCAAAATATATGATTTTATACCTAGAAATCCCAAAGGAATTCATTGCAAAACTAGAGGAATTAATGAGATTGCTCAGTAAAGTCCTGTAGATATAATAAATATTCTAAAATTACCAGCTATTCTTACTGTTATACTAGCAACAGACATAAAATAGAATGGGGAAAAATACCCTGAGATTTAGCAACTACAACAACAGAAATACCTAAAAATAATATTAATTATAAGAAAATTATTTTGAAGAAAATAAAAATTTATTGAGAGACATAAAAGAGTTAAACTCATAAAAAGACGCTATTTCAGATTGAGAAGCTGTAACATTTAAAAATCAGTTTTAAAGTTAATTTATAGACTTAATACAATTCTAATAAAAATTATGGTGAGTTTTTTATAACTTGAGTTTACTCTAAAATGTATCTGGGAAAACATAAGAACAACCAAAAAGAGCGGAAACGTTTGAAAAGGAATTGTGGGCTGGGTGCAGTGGCTCACACCTGTAATCCCAGAACTTTGGGAGGCTGAGGAGGGTGGATCACCTGAGGTCAAGAGTTCGAGACCAGCCTGACCAATATGGTGAGACCCCCCATCTCTACTAAAACAATACAAAAATTAGCTGGGTGAGGTGGTGGGCATCTGTAATCCCAGCAACTCTGGAGGCCGAGGCAGGAGAATTGCTTGAACCTAGGAGACGGAGATTGCAGTGAGCCAAGTTTGTGCCACAGCACTCCAGACTAGGGGATAGAGCAAGACTCCGTCTCAAAAAAAAAGAAAAGAAAAGAAAAGAAATTGTTGTAAGGTAGATTTCTGACTACCACTTTTTAAGAGAAGTGTAGATTTGAAAAAATGTGCTACTGTGTACAGTAAATGTTATAAGAGTAGTCCACAAAGCAAGTGGAGGAAAGGAAATCATTATTTAACAAATATTGGCCCCAAGACAATGGTTTAGCTACCTGTAAGGAAAAAGAAAATAACTTAGATCAAAACCCTAGATAGCAAAATGAATTCCAAACGGATTAAGGAGGTAAATATTTTAAAATCAAGCCATTAAAATTAGAAGAAATTAGGATTGAATATTACTATATTTAAAATCTTTATTAAATCCCCAGATGAGAGAAAACTTTCTCAGTTTATATGCAATGGAAGAAATCACAAAGAAATACATGAAAAATAGATTTGGCTCTAAACTATTAGAACTTCACATGTTAACAAAATTTAAAGGCAAACAGAAAAAAAAAAACAAAACCTGAAACAAGTAAGGCAAACCACAATTTTAAAGATTTTGCATCTTTGGTTTTTATAAATTGTTAAGAAAAACACTAGGACCCCCAAATAACAAATGGGTAAAGAGTGTAGAGCAGACAATTTGCAAACAATCCAGAACAGACTAAAGCTGTTATGCAAAAGAGCTTGTACAGTGTCATTATAAAAGTGAAAAATGGGAAGCAATCTAAAGAAAAAAACAAAAACTGGAGAAATGAGGATTGAGGCTTTGAATGGAAGACCACGGGGTCATTTAAAATTACATTTAGGAAGAATTCATCTGGAGAAAGAAATCTGTTCTATGAAAATGTACAATGCAGTTGTATTTAGTTACATAAGATATAATCACAATTTTGTAAAACGTGAACATAAAGCCGGGCATGATGGCTCATACCTGTAATCCCAGCACTTTGGGAGGCTGAGGTGGGAGGATCACTTAAGCCCAGGAGTTAATAGAACATTGAGATGATCACCTGAATGTCTGAATTTCAATCAATCAAATATTTATCAAGTGGTCCATGCACATGGTCCTGTGTGAAATACTCTTGATGGCGCGAAGAAGAAAAGGCCATTTGCACTTTCAAGAGCTCATTTGTACTTGGAAAATCGAGACATTAATATGTGAAAAGTCAAAAAGTGGAAGAGATGACACAGGTGAAGAATAATGAATTGTCAGAAGGAGTGGTATCAATAATGCATTATAGTTCAGAGGAAAAAGAGATCCCCAAGCGGTAGAATGTTCAGGGAAGAGTCACTGAGAGGAAATTATTTGAAGGGTAGGCAATGGATGGATGGAAGGAGGGGAGAAAAGCAATCTAGCTAAAGGTGTCTTGCCAACCCTGGCTTTGGGGCAGCTTTAGTGGAATTGATTGTCTTCTAACAAAGTTGGATTTCTATTTGACCACACGTAAATAGCATAATGTGGAAACAGCTGAGTATAATGCAAAGCGACCACACAAGTGAGTATAGGCAGCTGGTCAGGTGCAGAGACTTAGTGGCCAAATAGATTGTGTTTAGGACCTCAGTTCTGGCCTTCCTAGCTGTGAGTTGCTTTATTTTTCCAACTTCGGGGTTATATCTGTAAATGGGGATGGCACCTGTTTTATGGGTTTTTTGTTTTTTTTTTTTTGAGACAAGGTCTTGCTCTGTTGCCCAGGTTGGAGTGTCCAGTGGTGCAAGCACGGGTCACTGTGGCCTCAACCTCCTGGGTTCAAGCAATCCTCCCACCTCAGCCTCCTGAGTAGTTGGGACCACAGGTGCATACCACCATGCCTGGCTAAGTTTTTAATTTCGTAGTGACAGGATCTTGCCATGTTGCCCAGGCTGGTCTCAAACTCCTGGGCTCAAGCAATCCTCCTGTCTCAGCCTCCCAAAGTGCTGGGATTACAGATGTAAGCCACCGTGCCTGGCCTGTTTCATGTTTTTAACTCAAACATGTCTTGCGTTTACCATGTATATGCCGGTATCATAAAAAACATTTTGCATCAATTATTTAATCCTCAGAATAACGACCTTATGAGGTAGATACTATTGTTCTCTCAATTGTACATATGAGAAAACCAGCTTCTAATCCCCCGTGAAGGGGACAGAATTCAGACACAGGTGGTTTGAGGCCAGAGCCTTCACCACATTGCATTCAGTATTGAAAATGCTGGCCAGGCGTGGTGGCTTACACGCATAATCACAATTAGAAAGGCAGGGGTGGGAGGTTGGATTGAGCTCAGAAGCTTGAGACAAACCTGGGCAACACAGTGAGACCCCATTCTCCACAAAAAGAAAAAAAAAAAAAGAAAATGCTCGGTAGAGAGCCTGGCATATATGGGTACCAGGGGATGATCCTTGGACCAGAACATTCAACTCAAAATTGTCTTAAATTTATAAACACACCCATTTCCATAAGGCCTTGTAAGAACACTGGGCCCACTCATGATTTTCAGGTGGGAGCAACACAATATACAAAACCACGAGGTCCTGCGACATATCTGGTCCTAAACAATGCCTGTTCCTATGACTGTCAATGAGTCACTCACCAGGGAATAGAGAAGATCAAAATGCCAGGCTGAGGGAAGGGAGGGATGGAGTCTGCCAAATATCATGGGGAAAAGGCCAACAGAGGGTTACAGGATCACCTTCATTCTCATATCAGAGAAATCTTGCCTGAATTCTCTTTGGCTCTGATCACCATGTCAGGGGCCTCACCCCAGGTGGTTATGAGGCTAGGGCTCATCTGGAATATGGCATGAGAGCTTAGATGAACATTCCAGCTCAACAACTTTATACATTCCTTGGGCACATTATTTCCTCTCCCTGAGCCTCAGTTCCCCTGTCTATAAAATGAGAGGGGTGGGCTAAATCAATTTAGTTGCGACATTTTGTTATTTTATAATTTTTCTAAAATGGACTAAAAAGTGAGATTCAAATTAACGAGAAAGAGCAACTTTGAGCCTCAAGTAGATAAGCCACATCTCCAGTCACACTTACTTCTAGGTGCAAGCACTGCCAATTTCTAGCAGGGAAGCAAGTCATCCAGAGTTTCTAATTAGTAATTTTGGGGAAAGCAGTTTTGCAGGAAACTATTAGAGATGAATGCAATGTGGATGCAACTTCGTTCCAAGACTAAATCAGCAAGAACACAAAAGGTTGCAAGCTACTCAAGCAGTATTCACGGATTCATTTTGCTAGTTCCCACAAAACTCCAGATGAACTGGAAGGGGTCAAATTATTCTGTTTCATCGATTGGCCTACTAAATTTTAGGAAAACTAGGCACCTTCTACAGATTATGCACCTTGTTGGCTGAGACTGCATATATTACACTCCACAATTCATAGCACAGTACTTAAAGACACGGAGGGGATAGGGGTGGAAAAAGCATTTCAATGTGTAACACTCTGTACACATTGCCATTAAGTCAATTTGCATATAATAAATGTTGTTTAACCTTGGGGGAGCCACTTAATGTCTCAGAGTCTCACTTTTCTCCTCTTTCAATTGGGCAGTCAAATGTCTCTTTATTTGACTTATTTTCCAGTTGAAGAAACTGAGGCAGCAAGGTGTTAAGGGACTTGACTGAATCGGTGAAAGAAAACTCTTCTGGAGAACTTTAGCGCAGAAGAGTTAGACCAGGTGTTTCTCCATCTCTCCAACCCAGGGAGGGTGGGGAGCTCAGAATTATTAGGAGGGCTACATGAGACCACAGAGACTTCCAGTAGCATTCCTGCCTCCTTGTCAGAATTCAGGGCCAGTGCTGGCTTCATGGGCTTGCAACCCGTGCAGACGAGTAGGGCCCTGTGCTCACAAGGACCCCATGATTGGCCTAATGCTTTGTGCCTGTCATCTTTAAATTCATAATAATTTTTGAGTAAGGGACCCCAGATTTTCATTTTGCATTGGGTTCCACCAATTATGTGACAGATCCTACTCAAGGCATTGAATTGGGTAGAATTGCCAATGCTCACAAAATAGGTCAACACACAGAAAAAGAAGAAGGATTAGCCCATCCTTGGGTACCTGATACATGCTTCCCAGCACCGCATTGTCTGAGCCCCTCCCAGGTTGGAGAGATGGAGAAAGGCCTGATCTAACTCTTCTGTAATGAAATTTTCCAGAAGAGTTTTCTTTCACCGATTCAGTGAAGTCCCTTAACACCTTGGTGCCTTGGTTTCTTCAAATGGAAACTAAGGCTCTTAATAGCACTCACGTCTTTAGGGTTGTGAGGAGTAAATGGGCCAATCTGCGTAAAACTCTTTTAACAGTCCCTGGCAGATAGTAAGCTCTATATAAGGGTCAACTGTTTCTGTTTTGTGCTGTTATTAGCTTTTCCTTGTCCAGATGCTCACATGGCCTTTTTCTTTGATGGTGCACATTCTCTGACCTCCATTCATAAAATTTTAAAACTCCCAGGCTGGCTCTCCTCCGTCCACACATACTAGTCCTTTGCTGCTCAGAATGTTTTCTCAGGGAAAACACTCCTATGGGATGTTTATGGGGGAGATAGTCTCTGAGATCTGGTTCCCATTTGACTTAAAAAGGAAACTTCACAGCTGCTATTGGTGGAGCACTGTACTGGCACTAAATGTACATTGTCTGAATCCACGTAGCAACCCTGTAAGGTGGGTGTTTTATGCCCATTTTACAGATGAGGAAGCTGGAAACTGAGGCTCACAAAAGGTGAGCAGAGTGAGGATTTGGAACTGGTTTTTGCTGGACCCAAAGTCCATGTACCTTCTGGCCAGATCCCCGATGGCTGCTGCTGCTAGTGCAGACAGATGCCTCAGGCACAAGAAATTCATGTCCATAAAGTGTAATCTTAGGCTCGCTGTAAGCTGGTTGCAGGCTGAATTCCACACCCTGGAATCTCAGCCCATAAACAGAGTATCCTCTCTAAAACTTCGACACGCACATGTTCGCAAACAAATGCACATTGCAAACTAATTTAAAATCCTGTCTCCACAGACAGTACTTACCCCAGGGCTACGAGCTCAGTCTGATCCTAGTCTGTGTTTCAGCGATGTCCTAACGGAAACATCTCCCCGACCCGAGTCCAGCCCCTACCCAGAAACTTCTGTGTCACTGAGGTCAGTCACAAGTGTTTCAACATTTCCAACAAGGCGGGGACACTGCCACTCAGAAGATAGCAATCTCGCTCGTTGAGTACAGCAGGGTAAAGGGAGAGATGATGCCTGTCTCTTTTGGCCATGCTCTGCCCAGCTCCCTGGTACAGACAGTTTGTGTAGATGGAGATTAGTAATCTCTTTTTCTCCCTGTGGGCACCATTTAAATACCGCAAATACACACGCAGCCAGGTACAGTGGAAAGGGCCCTAAAGGAGGAGTTAAGAGGCCTGAGATCAAGTCCCAGCTCTGGCACCAATGTGTCACATGAGCTCAGACAATTTGCTTTCCCCTAAAGGGACTCATGTTCTTCCTCTATAAAATGAAGAAGTAGGTCTCAGACATTAGCAAAGATCCCTTCCAGCCTAGCTCATCTCTGAATCTATATGTGATGTAGTCAAAGATTAAGTGAATAGGGGAAGTAGGGCAATAGATAAGAATAAATTTTTGAGGACAACTTCTTTGTCATTAAGCATCAAATGAGGCCAACCAAAAATGGCTGTTACAGTTTGTACGATAACAACAGGAAGGGAAGGAAGGCTGATTTCAGGCTCTTTGGGGGGGGTCTAAAACCCCAAAATAGAAACTTAAGAGGAAAGAAGAATGGGAGGAGGATAAAATGACCCAGATATAAAACAAACAAAGAAAACAGACTTGTAGGCCTCTACGATGTCAGTCCCTTGCTGCGAACAAATTGCCTGGTGCAATTTGAGTAACAGCTTCTGAGTTAGATATAATCAGGTTTCAATCCTGGCTGCACCACTTGGTAGCTGGGTGACATGGGAAAAGTTAGTTAACCTCTCTGATTGTCGGTTTTTTCATCTGTAAAATTGGGTTAATAATAAATACCTGATATTTTTTAAATCTCATAAGGTTAAGGTTAAATAATATAAATAAGTAGGCAAAGCACTTAACAGAATATCCTTTCTGTAGTGAACAACAGATGGTAGCTATTAACATTTTTTTTTTTTTTTTTTTGGAGATGGAGTCTCCCTCTGTTGCCCAGGCTGGAGTGCCATGGCGCGATCTCGGCTCACTGCAACCTCCGCCTCCTGGGTTCAAGCGATTCTCCTGCCTCAGCCTCCTGAGCAGCTGAGATTACAGGTGCGCACCACCATGCCTGGCTAATTTTTGTATTTGTGGTAGAGACGGGGTTTCGCCACGCTGGTCAGGGGCTGGTCTCGAACTCCTGACATCATGAGCCACCCGCCTCGGCCTCCCAAAGTGCTGGGATTACAGGCATGAGCCACGGCGCCCGGCCACTATTAACATTTTTATTCTCTAAATGTAAGTCAGAAAGCCACCCCTTGGGCTGAGTCCCTTTCAGTGTTTTATGACCCATTGATGTATCACAGCTCACTGTGGAATTACATCTATAGCTGCAGTTTGCTTCCCTTTGCAGAGTTCCTGTTAAAAACATGAAGCCCCTTTATCACTCATGATTTGAGGAAAGCAGAAGAACACTGGCAGCCATGTGGAGTGATTTCCTAACTGGGCTCTCCACTGGCTCTAGGTTTGCCCTGCCAGTGTCAATACACACTTCGCTCTGCTCCTGACTCAGCCATGGACACTAAGTAATCCATTCTAGCTACAGCTAACTGTGGGGTGATGCCAAGATGCTTGACTTGCTATTTCTATTATCCATTCACAGGAACCCAGTGTAGATATGGCAGCACCCAATGTTGCATAACATGCATGCAGCTCTAGCCTCTGTGTGGACCACTCTCGGACCAGAACCTTCCATCATGCTACTCCAAGATTCACAAGATCATAGGGTTGTTAAAGATCTTTGAACATGACGTATTTCAGTGTCATTTTAGAGATCCTCATTTGATTAAGGACAGTGATGGGGCATTTTTATCACATGTCAGAGATAATGATTCCTTTATTTAAGCTACACTTTTGTGCACACTCTTGCTAGGACTGCGTTGCAGCAATATGCTTCCATCTTTATAAGACACATCAGAGTTTATTAGAAAATCCACCTGACTTGAACTTCTGAGGCATTTATCCTCTCTGGACTACATTTTTCTTATATCTCATTATAAGAATTTTGGATTGGATCATTTCCAGCATCCTTTCTGCTCTAAAGTCTCACGGTTTTGTGTATTACATGTCATCCACAGCTCTGCTTTAAATAGCAAAGTCAGAATAATTGAAGTCTGTGCCTTATTCTCTGTTTCCCCACCAGCCGGGATTGTGCCTGTACCTAGCATGTGCTTGGTACATGTTTGTGGCATGGATAAATGAGTGATTTAAGGTGCTGTGTTACATATGCATGGTGTATACATGCATCGTGTCCAGTCCTTACTACACGCAAACACTTGCCGATGATGAGAAGATCATTTGCTCAAAACGACTCTTCAGCCTGTAGTTCCAGCATTTTGGAAGGCCAAGGCAGACAGATGGCTTGAGCCCAGGAGTTTGAGACCAGCCTGGGCAACATACATATAGAGACAAGATTTTGCTATGTTGTGTATATGCGTGTGTGTGTGTGTGTGTGTGTGTATTTTTTATATATGTGTGTGTATATATATATAAATTGTGTGTGTGTGTATATATATGTGTGTGTGTGTGTGTGTGTGTGTATATATATATATATATATATAAAAATTAGCTGGATGTGGTGGCATGTGCCTGTAGTCCCAGCTACTCGGGAAGCTGAGGTGAAAAAATCGTTTGAGCCTGAGAGGCAGAGATTGCAGTGGGCCATGATCACTCCACTGCACTCCAACCTGGGTAACACAGTGAGGCCCTATTTCAAAAAGAAGGCACTTTGCCTGCTCCTGCTCAGAGGCTACTGGGAATGGATTCACGCTGATGCTTCTTACTGAGGTCTGGGTTCAGGGCTCCATCTGCCAAGCCCTGGGACATGTGGCCCCCTTATCTCTGCTTCGAGCTGACAGACTCCTGCCCCGAGGGTAACGTGCTAGGGGAGATCAAACAGTGATAAGTGAAGTTATAACATCTGTAACATCAACAGGAAGCTCTTTTTGATGGTTCATTACCCACTGGAAAAAGAACTTCTGATGGAGGTCGATAACACACTTTCACCTCCTACCCCACCCACTAGCCCATTTCGAAAGATAACAGCCTCCTTCCCAAGCCTCCCCACTCTGTGCATAGTCTCCTACATTTGTGGGACACAATGTTTCACAGAAAACACAGCTGCTGTCTGTAGGATAACTGTTTTCTCTATTTTAAAGTAGGGAATGTTATGTCAACAGGAGTGGGGATTTTTTTTTTCTTTTTTTGCCCAAGCCCCAGGCTTGCAAAATAATAATAAGACTGCATGTGCAGCTTTCATATGAGGTGTCAGAAATAGGATTGGGGAATTTTTGACAAGGGAGAAAAAATGCTACCCTCTATGCAATCACCCTAATACATTTTTGTGTAATGCCTTGTCTGCATACTTGCATTTAAAAGAATAGATTTCCACATTATAAGGAAGGATCATTTAAAACCCACCATTCTGGTTATGTCACCCTCTGCTCAGAATTCTCCAGTGGCTTCCCTTTGCAATTAGTATAAAACCCATGGTCCTGAACAAGGTCTATAAGGCTTGTCCCCTCTGATAGTCGTGTGCCCTTTCCACTGTATTTCTGCTACTTTGCTTTCTTTTCTGTCTTCACACTCTACCAGGCTTTCAGGATGTTTGCAAATGTGGGTGCCTCTGCATCCAAACAGTTTTCATAGTACTTGTAATGGCTGCTAAATATTGCGCCTTGCTGGCGGAGCGTGGAGGCTCAGGCCTGTAATCCCAGCACTTTGGGAGGCCAAGGAGGCAGATCACGAGGTCAGGAGTTTGAGACCAGCATGACCAACATGGTGAAACCCCGTCTCTACTAAAAATTCAAAAATTAGCCGGGCATGGTAGTCACGCCTGTAATCCCAGCTACTTAGGAGGCTGAGGCAGGAGAATCGCTTGAACCTAGGAGGCGGAGGTTGCAGTGAGCCGAGATTGCACCACTGCACTCCAACCTGGGCGATAGAGAGAGACTCCATCTAAAAAAAAAAAAAAAAAAAAAAAAATTCCTTGCTGATATAACCTTAAATTCCTAACCATTCCTTTGGGTCATCATTCAGTCATTCCCAGGGTTTTACTATTGTTAACTACACTGTGATGGATACCTTAGTACATACTACTTTTTTCTGGTTTATTTTAGATTATTTCCTTAAAGTTCCAGGAGCAGATATTGAAGTTAAAGGAAACATCTTTACTCTTGCATCATATTGACCTTCTGCTTTCATTTCAAGTCCGTTTTACTACACCACTAGCAGCATTTGAGTGTATCTATTTCACTGCAACCTAGATAGCAATGAATTATCGTTTTTCAGTAATTATATCTCCACCAGTTTTTAAATGTATTTTTAAAAATCTATTATTTGCAATAAAATATTTTACTATTTTACTATTTTTCAGCACCAGCCACTATATCAGCTGCTCTATATATACTTCTTTAATCCTCAGAACAACCTCACAAGGAATATATCATGAACACTATTTTAAGATGAAGAAACTCAAGACTGGGGAGGTTAACTTGCTCAGTGTCACAGAGTTGTGCAAGTAGCAGAATCAGGATTTGAATTCAGATAGTTTATTATTGTTATTACTACTTCAAAAGCCATTTGCTTTATGCAATATTTGTCTACCTTCTGCATCCCCCCAGCTATTTGGCTTTTTGCACAGTCAACATGTCATGGCTTAGGGTGCAGTCCAGCAGGTCTAGACAGAATGACGGCATGGCTTCATGTGTGTCTTTAGGAGAGCATTCTATAGACAGTCGCTTCCTGCCCCCCAGGCACCTCTACCACCCTTCCCCTGCCTTTCAGAATAAACTTTTCATTGATTGAAGGCCTCACTCTATACACTGAAGTTTAACCCTAATGACAGGTGCATTAAAATGTCCACCTTACAGAGTTAAGATTCAAAGAACTCATATGAAGTACTCTGTTAACTAGAAAACACTACAAATATCAGGCTTCATTATATAGCTTTATTTTATTTTTTATTTTTTTTGGAGACAGGGTTTCACTCTGTTGCCCAGACTGGAGTGCAGTTGCATGATCATGGCTCACTGCAGCTTCAACCTCCTGGGCTCAAGCCATCCTCCTGTCTCAGCCTCCTGAGTAGCTGGGACTATAGGCCCAAGCCACCAAGCTTGGCTAATTTTTAATGTTTAAAAACATTTTAAAAATATTTTGTAGCTACAGGGTCTCACTATGTTGCCTAAGCTGGTCTCAAAGTCCTAGGTTCAAGGGATCCTCCTGTCTCGGCCTGCCAAAATGCTGGGATTACAGACATGAGCCACTGCACCCAGCCTGTTACGTAACTTTAAATATGGGTTAACTATCCCTTACCCAAGATGCTTATGACCAGAAATATTTCAGATTTGGTTGGCGGGGGAGGGTTGAATTTTGGAATATTTTCATATACATAATGAGATATCTTGGGGATGGAACCCAAGCCTAAACAGGAAATTCACTTACGTTTCTTATGCACCTTATATACATAGCCTGGAAGTAATTTTATGTAATATTTTGAATAATTTTGTGCATGAAACAAAGTCTATGTACAGCAAAACCTCAGAAAGCAAAGGTGTCACTATCTCGGCACCCATATGACCAATCTGGCTATTTGGCATCACCATCAATCATGGCTCTGAATTTACTTGCTACTGATAAGCAATGATTTTCTTCCACTTATTCACACATAAGTACTTAACAGAAAAAAATATAATGTGCCCTTAATACAGTGAAAAAACAATGTGTTCAGGGTAACTAAGCAACTACGTAGCATCCCTATAATACGTGTACCAGCTGTTAGACAACAGCAGCAACAAGCATCCCCAGGCTTTCAGTCTCCACTTATGATGTTGTAGCCTCAAGTTCCCAGGCTCAAGCAATCTTCCTGCCTCATGTGGCTAGGCCTACAGGCACTCACCACCATGCCCTGCTAACTTCTGAATTTTTTTATAGAGACAAGGTCTTACTATGTTAACCAAGCTGGTCTCGACCTCCTACCCTGAAGCCATCCTCCCTCCTTCCCATCCCAAAGTTCTGGGATTACAGATGTGAGCCACCGCACCCAGCCTCACCGTGTTCTTTATACGCACTTTTTCTGCAGTATTAATGTCACTTGATGGTCACTATTATCACAATCACCTTGAATCAGAACCATTTCAGCTACTTCACCATTGGTCAATGAATGAACAACCGTAGACCCATGAATGTTAAAAAGTTCTTTGACATACACTTCTTCCTGCTTACTTGCAGACTCTGAAGGTATATATTTTGCATATGTAAAGAGCTTAGACATCTTTTTTTTTTTTTCAGTTGACATAAGGAATCCTTCCAAGTCATCGCCTGTTCATCATCCTCACTGAACATAGTTGCAGGCCAGAGTTCATGCCAGGCACACACAGCTGTGTTTTTGTGTCGTTGTTTTCCAAGCCCTGGCAACAACCTCTCATCATCGGCAAATGTTTGCATGTAGTAGGGACTGGACACGATGCATGTATACACCATGCATATGTAACACAGCACCTTAATTCACTCATTTATCCATGCCACAAACATGTATTGAGCACATACTAGGTATAGGCACAATCGGGGCTCGTGGGGATACAGAGAATAAGACACAGACTTCGATAATTCTGACTTTACTATTTAAAGCAGAATTGTGGATGACATGTAATACACAAAACCATGAGATTTTAGAGCAGAAAGGATGCTGGAAATGATCTCATCAAAAATTCTTATAATGAGGTGTAAGAAAAACGTAGTCCATATAAGCCATCCTTCAGCTAAATTCCTTTTGAAAACCTTCCACACCCACACCTCTGTTCACTGCTTCCAGGATGCTGTTCAAGAAAAATGTTTTTATATTTATTCTTTCCTGGTCTAAGGATATGCTGGTCACGTGGCTGAATTAATGAAGTCACATTTGGGGGAAGTACATGGCATAAACATTTTTGATGAGAATTTCAGCTGGAAGATGAGCAGAACAGTTGTCAAAGAATAACAAAATCTTGCAGTTGTCATCCAGTCCAACTTCCCTGCAGTTGGCGTGAACCTCTGGTACAAAAGGTTTACAAAACCAAGATAAAAGATGTACCTGGGCTGGGTGCAGTGGCTCATGCCTTTAATCCCAGCACTTTGGGAGATCAAGTAGGGTGGATCGCTTGAGCCCAGGAGTTTGAGACCAACCTGGGCAACATGGCAAAACCCCATCTTTACAAAAACATACAAAAATTAGCCGAGGGTGGTGGCACATGCCTGTGCATGCCTGTAGTCCTAACTACTTGGGAAGCTGAGGCAAGAGGATAGCTTGACCCCAGGAGTTCGAGGCTGCAGTGAGCTGTGATCATGCCACAGCACTGCAACCTGGGTGACAGAGCAAAACCCTGTCTCATTTAAAAAAAAAAAAAAAAAAGACTCCCTCGTGATCCATGTTTTTCTGTTAGCATAATAATGGACTGGTAAGAAATTCACTTATAGAAAACAACAAGCTTTTGCCTCTCGCAGCAAGTGTACACTTATGCACGCCTGTTGCATTAGCACATCTAAGCACAGTTATCCTCTCCTTGGATCCTTAATTCCTATAAGTACTGTCTCATCAGCTGTAGTCAGTGTCTTTCTAGGGCAATAATGCTAAGACAGTGATTTTTCGTCAGCATTAAAGACTTGTTCTGGCCGTGCACGGTGGCTCATGCCTGTAATCCTAGCACTTTGGGAGGCCGAGGCGGGTGGATCACTTGAGGTCAGGAGTCCAAACCAGTCTGGCCAACATGATGAAACCCTGTCTCTACTAAAAGTACAAAAATGTTAGCCAGGCGTAGTGGTGGGCACCTGTAATCCCAGCTACTGGGAGGCTGAGGCAGGAGAATTGCTTGAACCCAGGAGGTGGAGGTTGCAGTGAGCAGAGATCTCCTGCCTGGACGACAGAGCAAGACTCTGTCTCAAAAAACAAAACAAAAAAAAGACTTGTTCTGGCATCAGATTTCATCAGCCATGACCTTGGCAAACTCATCAATGAATTTCTCTGCTGCTTTATAACCAACAGATGCTTTGTCACCACAATTGTTTAAAAATTTAATGCTGTATCTTTACTTAAATTTTTGCCACCAGCCTGTTGAATTTTCACAGGTCTCTTCAATTTTCAGTCCATCACAATAGATCTGTGCTTGTTTCATGGTCAGCATACCATTAATGGCATAGGTCCACTGCTGATGATTCACTCTTTTCATACACGATTGAGGTCTTCATTTTTAGCTTTATGCAGTGTTTTTCTGTTTTTCATTAACTTCTGTTCATCACTTTCAGCACAGGACTCTGACAGTTTATTCTTGTTTCTTCATGTCATATATGTTGGCCATTCCAACACCATACTCTCCAGCAAGACGCTACACACTTACACTGCTGTCCAGTTTCTCCAGCAGCTTGATGTTCTGTGCTATAGATAAGCATGAATGCTTGCTCTTTTTCTTATCACTGTTACCCGTAGAGATATCTGCAGGCCTTCTGGACATTTTCAACAATATGTTTACACCACAGGCAGAGAATGAGCAAAAAAAAAAAAAAAAAAAAAAAAAACCACACAGTGAGTAATGCACATAATTTTGGCCCCCCATAGGGCATTGTGGGAACAGGCTGTTGGCATATCTGACCCTGTTATTACCCTTTGTGGGTGTGCCTGTGTGAAGGGAACCTGGGCATGTGCAGAAAAAATACACCACCGCTGAGGGGGCTAAGAAGGTCTTTTTCCTTTGGGAATGTTGAATAAACTGTGTGTTCTGTGCCTACATTTTGACTGAGACCTGTCACATGAGGTCGAATTGAAGTTTTCTGCTTACGGCATCATGTTGGCACTCAAAAAGTTCCAGCTTTTGGAACATTTCAGATTTCAGATTTTCAGAGTAGAAGTACCCAACCTGTAATAATATAAAGGAAATGGGGGATGACTCCTGAGTGCAGGGTTTCCTTTGAAAGTGATGAAAATGGCCTGAAATTGATTGTGGCGTACAACAATGGGTAGTTGCGTAACTCTGTGAATACACTAAAAACCATGGAATTGTGCACTTTTAATTGGTGAATTGTATGGTAGGTGAATTCTATCTCATAAGGCTGATATTAAAAAGAATCATATAAAACATTTGCTTTGCTACTATGGCCAGTATGCCATCCCTCCAAGTGACTCTGACGTTCATTCATTCATTCATCCATTCATTCATTCATTCCACAGATATTTCTTGATAGTTCATTATACATGTGGCTCTGTGCTAAGCACTTGGGATACAGAGTTGAAGAAGATAGACACTGTCCCTATCCTCAGGCAACTGGAAACATGGACTTTAGATAAAACATTGCACTGAAGTGTGATGAATTTTGTATTAGGGAAAGTTAAAAGGAGACAAGGAACATACAGCAGGAGGTCCTATCACAGTCTGGTCAGAGAAGGTCCTAGCTCTGATCTAGGGAGTGGAGGGAGGATTCTGGGCAGAGGAAAGGGCATAAAATCCCATGAGAGAGAAAGTGCCCAGTGCATTTGAAAAACTGAGAGCCAGCCAAGATAGAGGGGAGCAGGTAAGAGGCAGTGAGGAATGACGAAGCTGCAGAGGTGGGAATGGGCCGGTCTACGGAGGCCCTTGTAGGCTGTGTTAAGGAGTTTGGATTTAACCAACAGACAATGGTAGCTAGTTGGTCAGTCAAAAGGAGGCAAGATCAAGTTCTTTTTAGAGGAACCCTCTGGTTGCAATGTGGAGAATAGACTGGAGGAGATAAACAGGCTGTTAAACAGATGTTTTAAATATGTAGGTGGTAGAAACGATAGAATTTGGTGATTGAACTTCTTTGAATGGAGATGGCAGGGAGAGAATTCCAGGGCGACTCAGATTTCCAGCTTGGGCAACTGGGTGGGTGGTGGCGAGACAGGGATTCATGGAGGAGCAGCGGGATACTTTCGTTTCAGATGTGTTGAGTTTGAGAACACGGGGCCCAGTATGCATAGTGACAAAAACTCATACTCCAAAGCCCAACAGGCTCTTCCACCTTATTGATTGCTGTGTGATCTTGGAGAAGTTACCTAAGCTGTCTGTGACTCCACTTCTTAGAGATGATAATAATAATAATAATAATAGCTTTCTGAAGTGCTGTCATGAGAATTGTGAGTTAATATATGTGAAATGCTTTCAATGTATCTGGCCCACTTAAAGACTATACAAGTCTTTATCATCATCACCATGATTGTTGCTATGATATGCCCAAAATACAAGGTCCAGGAAACAGATGTATGCACCAGTCTGCTGCTGGCAATGTAGATTTTAGTGGCATCAGCAAGCAGATGGCATTTGAAGCCTTGGGAGTAGAGTGAGAGGGCAAAGGGCCAGGATAGACCCCTGAGGCGCTCCCACATCAGAGAGACAGGTGGAGCCTGCCAAGGAGATCCTAAAGGCCTGGTAAAGACACAGAAGGAGCCAGGCATGGTGGCTCATGCCTGTAATCTCAGCACTTTGGGAGGCTAAGGCAGGTGGATTGCTTGAATCCAGGAGTTTGTGACCAGCCTGGGGAATATGGCGAAACTCTGTCTCTACCAAAAATACAAAAATTAGCTGCCCGTGGTAGAGCACGCTTATAGCCCCAGCTACTTGGGGGGTTGAGGCATGGTGGGGGGGATTGCTTGAGCCCAGAAAGTTGAGGTTGCCGTGAGCTGTGATCACACCACTGCACTCCAGCCTGGGTGACAGAGCGAGACCCTGCCTCAAAAAAAAAAAAAAAAAAAAAAAGACACAGGAGGAATGCAGTGGGTGTATACAAATGCTGAATACAGATGCTGAGCCATGAGGAGCATTCATGAAATGTTAGGGCTTCTGGTTGTCACCCTACTTTCCTTGGGCAGTCAAGACCGCCTCCAGTTGTGGTGTTTCCAGGGGACATGTTGAAATTCAGTAAATTGACTTTTTAATATCTATGCCCAGAAACATATTTTCAGAGTATATTAGGGGAGTATGGTATTTTTACAAAGCCTGAAATACATCCTGTTTTTTTGTTTTGTCTTGTTTTTGAGACGGAGTCCCACTGTGTTGCCCAGGCTGGAGTGCAGTGGCGCAATCTTGGCTCATTGCAACCTCTGCCTCCCGGGTTCAAGCTATTCTCCTGCTTCAGCCTCCCTAGTAGCTGAGATTACAGGCTCTTACTACCACGTCTGGCTAATTTTTTGTATTTTTAGTAGAGACAGGGTTTCACCGTGTTAGCCAGGATGCTCTCGATCTCCTGAACTTGTGATCGAGTCGCCTCGGCCTCCTAAAGTGCTGGGATTAGAGGCGTGAGCCACTGCGCCCAGCCCATTCTCTTGTAAAAACAAAAATCTTCTTGGAATATGGGCCATTTTTCTACATTCATCAGTTTTGTCTGTTTGGACCTTTGTACATTGAATTTGTCCTTTCCTGCTTCTGGGCTAGATTTTCTTCCACTGTTTTGTGCCAGTTTTAAATTCCCACCTAGATCATCAGCTCCTTAAGGAAATGAAAAATTAAGTACAGCATGAAATATTTATTTGTTGAGTTCCTGTTTATGAGGATCTGTTGCTAAATGGTACCTGAGACAGGTTCTAAAAAAAGAAAAAGGTATTAACTCATAATGGCTTCTTCCATCTAATGATGGCAAAATGGCAACTGATTTAGTTCAATTGACCAATGGGAAATAATCCTTTATAACATAAGCAGTTATAATCAATTTAACAAGTTGCTCATTTTTTACACTTTTTTCTTTTTCTTTTCTTTTCTTTCTTTTTTTTTTTTTTTTTTGAGTTGGCGGTCAGGGGGCGTCCCACTTTGTTCCCGAGGCTGGAGCGCAGTGGCATGATCATAGCTCACTGCAGTCTCGGCCTCCTGGGCTCAAGGGATCCTCCTGCCTCAGCTTCCCTAGTAGCTAGGACCACAGGCATGCACCACCAGGCCTGGCTACTTATTATTTTTTTGTAGAGACGTGGTCTCGCCATGTTGCCCAGACTGGTCTTGAACTCCTGGCCTTAAGTGATCCTCTCACCTTGCCCTTCCAAAGCGTTGGGATGACAAATGTGACTCACTGCTCAACGCCTTTTTTTTTTCCTTTTTTTTTTTTTTTGGCATTTTTGACAGCATCTTATAGTTTACAGAATATTATCATATAATATCATCAGTATGATGGCTAATATTGAGTGTCAATTTGATTGGATTGAAGGACACAAAGTATTGTTCCTGGGTATGTCTGTGAGGATGTTGCCAAAGGAGATTAACATTTGAGCCAGTGGACTGGGAGAGGCAGACTCACCCTCAATCTGAGTAGACACCAGCTAATCTGCTGCCAGCATGGCTAGGATAAAAGCAGGCAGAGGAACCGTGAAGGACTAGACTGTCCTGAGTCTTCTGGCCTTCATCTTTCTCTCGTGCTGGATTCTTCCTGCCCTTGAGTATCAGACTCCAAGTTCTTCAACTTCTGGACTCTTGGACTTGTACCAGTGGTGTGCCAGGGGCTCTTGGACCTTCAACCACAGACTGAAGGCTGCACTGTCAGCTTCCCTGCTTATGAGGTTTTGGGACTCCGACTGGCTTCCTTGTTCCATAGTGAAACTTCACCTTGTGATGGTGTGAGCCAATACACCTTAATAAACTCCCCTTTATATATACGTCTATCTTATTAGTTCTGTCCCGCTAGAGAACCCTGACTAATAAAATCAGCCAGTACCTATCAATGTCATTATTATTTCCATTTTACAGGTGAGAAAGCCTGGACTCACAGAAATTAGTTACCTTGCCAAGTGTGGTACACAGTTGGGCCAAGACTGATGGCTGATAGGACAGGGGTGAACCAGTGGTGGGGAGGGCAATCTGGCATTCAAGGGGCGCATTGTCTATGGAGGACTTAAAAATAATAAAACCAACTAAAGGCAGTCTGCTTTTTATGATCACCAGGCACCAGCAATTCTAAATTTCAGTGATAAAATACTCCTCCTCAGTGGACACGAGAAGCTGGCTTCTCCTATTCCCCAGTACAGTAGAAACATTAAGAGAGCAAGCGAGCCTCATTTCCAGATATATGGGTGATTTCTCTCAGGACTGTGCGAAGCATTTCATGTTCCAAGTCCCTGCCTTTGTTAAAACATAGATGTATTTTTTTTTCTTTGGGGATGTTCAGAGCTTTCCAGAATTATGCTTTCCCAGGAGAGATAACAACAGTCACGTAGCCAAATGTCTAGCAGTGCTTCTGCCTACTGAACAGAATTTCCTGAGAATCTTCTGGAAAAGCAGCACTTGGTTTTCTCATTCTGCAAAATGCACTCAGCAGCTCCTCTGAGAGAAGTGTGTATATAGGGGGATGGCAGGAGAGAAAGGCAGTTCTCCCTGCCAGGTGGGTGATGGGCAGGGGTATGGACCCTTCTACTGAGGGTGAGCTGGTAGAATTTCTCTCAATGCTTAAGACCGAGAAGTTTATCATTCCCCTGACCCCCTGGCTTTAGTTGGAAATGTCCAGAATTCCCCCATCCTAACTGAGAAGGGCAGTTGCTTGCCCAAAACCCACAAAGACTAATTCTGTAGTGAAGAGTCCCTCAACTGCTAGGGTGACCAGCAGCCCAGGCCTGAGGGCTTTCCTGGAACCTGAAACTTTCAATGCTAAAACTAGGATGGTCCCAGGTCAACCAGGAGGGTTGGTCACTCTTCTAGTTGCTGAGATTTTGAAATCAATGTTTAGTGTTCATTCTACTGTTATTGGAATTGCCTTGAGCCCTGGCTTGGGACATTGAGGGCCTGGGCAGTATCTTTATTTTAGATATCTACAGAAGCCAGAACAAAGGCAAGCTTACCTATGAAGCCCAGGAAGATCCTGCGGTAGGTTTTCTCAGCAGCAGTGTGATGGACATTTGGGGCTGGATAACGCTTTTTTGTGGGGCTCTGTCCTGTGCGTTGAAAGATATTTAGCAGCATTACTGCCCTCTATGCATTAGATGCCAGTAGCATGTTCCCCACCCAGGTGTGACAATCAAAACACACCTTTAGGAATTGCAAATATTCACTGGGATGGGGGTAAGGGTGGCAAACTTACCCCCAGGTGGGAAGTACTGCCCAAGAGAGACGTGTCTTGCTACCTCATTAAGCATTTGGAGCTGTTGAACACAAATCAAGGCAGTCAGAAAGCGCATCCTGGCTTCAGGCTGGGCATAACCATCCTATTTGCCACATAAAAGTCTAGTGGCTGCTCTGCACCCTTTCTGGATAGAAGCAGAGTTAGTTTGGTCATGGGGGCCCCCATGGGACAGTGTTGCCCAGACAGGTACCCCTTTAAACCAGTTCTTCCCACAGGGGTGTCACAAAGAATACTTCTTGTCCTATGGGATACCCCCTGGGGAAATAAAAGGGAATTGGAAAAATACTATATGGACATTCACAAAGTACCTCATACAATGAACGCTTTGAGAAGTGCTGAAATAAAGAAACCTGTTTAAAATTTCCACCAAGTTTTACGCCGAGGTCAACCTATCCATTAAGGTTTACATATAATTGGCTCAATCCCTTGAACTGTGGCATCTTTAGATACTCTGGGACCCACCCTGAGATTGTGAGAATTTCCAGAGGGTGTATCTTCTCAAGGTCACTTCGACTCTGAGTTCAGCTTCCCCTTAAATTCTCCAGCTCATTCATAGTGCACCTCTTGCCACTTCTGCCTTATTTCTGCTCTATGCTGATAGAGTTGTGGATTTCAGTCCCCTCTTCATGAATTTCCCTTCCCCAAAATACCCTATAAGGCATGTCTGTGTTCAGTGGCTTTACTGAGGTTTGTGGTGGTGAAAGCCTTTTACATCGCCATGATTTTAGCCCCTTTTCGCCCTCAAAACTTTCCTTTTATTTCCCTCACCCCCTCCACCTCACCCCAACTCAACTCTTCTCACTTTATTGTACAAAACAACTTTGCTTTCCTCTCCTTATTTGGTCTTGAAACTACTTTTACATTTTCAAAGCCTTGTTAACAGGTAGCCATATAATTCGTCGTCCAAACTATGACACTTTTGAGAGTGAAAGTGGGCCTAGTAATAACTTCGCTGGCTGACAGGTGTACAGCAGAAAAGTCCTAGGCAATCAGGTCACATGGGCTGTCTGCCCTGCACTTGCAGGTTATCAACACAGAAAAGGTGCAGAAGCACAGAAATGTTAGTTTCCTTTCTACCTTCTCCTCCCCTCTCCAGTCCCCGTAAGTGGAATGGAACCACGGAGTACGTATTTTCTTATCGATGTGAACCATTCCACCCTCCTTAGAAGACAAAAGTAGCTGTCATCTGTTGCAGGTGCAACTGGCTGGGGGTGGCGTCACAGATGGTAAAAGAATTTACCAAGACAGTAGTGAGTTAAAGAAAGCAAGCCCATTACAGGGAGAATATGTTGCAAGGAGGCAACGGGCAGCACAGCAGAGAAGGGGCTGTCCGCAAAGAGGCAGGGACTGGAGGGAGGTTTTCTAGGGTTGTACTGGAGGGGCTATGTGCAGAATGAGGTCGAGCTGTTGGGGCTATGTGTAGCGCGAGGTATTTGGGAACAGGATGTCGTGCCAGTGGGTTGTCAGTGATTAGCTGTCCGGCAGAACAATTGCTCTCCCCACCTGAGGCCCCCTCCAGGTTGCTGCTCACTTATCTTATTAGGAATCCACATCATCAGCTTTGGTTTTAAATGAAAATTTCTTCTTCTACATTATCCTTTGCTTATTCATCATTTCCTAAACTTATTTGATCATAGGTCTCATTTAATCTCTCTATCCCTACCCCCATTAATATATCTCATAACGTCTCTCATAACTAGAAAAATACGCTTTGGGAAACTTTGAGCTCAGAGCTAGAAAGAACTATCTACATTGCCACTAAAATCTTCTTGGATGAAGACAGGATTAGCGTAGAGAGACCAGGAATCATGTTCTAGAGTCCCCTGTGGAACCAGAATAAAATCTGATGCCTCTGACAGACTGAATGGATCCCTCTTGGCCCAGATTCCCCAGAAAAACTTTAAGTTTCCCTGGCTTTGATGAAATAGGAGGTTAGACAAGCCTCAGTAGCCCCTCTTTTTTTTTTTTTTTTTTTTTTTTTGAGACGGAGTCTCGCTCTGTCGCCCAGGCTGGAGTGCAGTAGCCGGATCTCGGCTCACTGCAAGCTCCGCCTCGCAGGCTTATGCCATTCTCCTGCCTCAGCCTCCGGAGTAGCTGGGACTACAGGCGCCCGCCACCTCGCCCGGCTAGTTTTTTGTATTTTTTAGTAGAGACGGGGTTTCACTGTGTTGGCCAGGATGGTCTCGATCTCCTGACCTCGTGATCCGACCGTCTTGGCCTCCCAAAGTGCTGGGATTACAGGCTTGAGCCACCACGCCCGGCCACTACCCTCTCTTTTTGTTGTTACCAGGCTTTCTAAGAGATAAACAGAAACCAACACCTGAAAAACAAAGACTGGAAGATCCTTCCATGGACTTCAGCAGATCACCTGACACCATGGCCAGACTCCACTCCCTTATCACGGGTTCACCATGAAAACTGAGCGGCCTGACAAAGAATTCCATCCTGTCCTGATAACTGACCGCCAACCACTGACTGGCTCTGACTGGTTTACAGAGATTAAGCGCAAAATGGCTTTGTGCCTTATGTTACACCTTTTGACATACAGCGCCTAAATTTACTGTATTTTAACAATGTCTCTACAAACATGGGTCCTATGTAACATATATGTTTATCCACTACACATGCATTAGGCCCCCTCATAAATATTTATAAGATTGTCCTATAACCTACTGAATATGTATGTACAGCCAATCTCACTAGGCATAAATCTCAGCCTCTTCCTTCTGTCTCTGAAGTGTCTGCTTTCAGTTTCAGCCAGAGGCTTCACTTCCCTGTCTGTAGGTTGTAACCCTTTTTTTTTTTGAGATAGAGTCTGGCTCTTGTTGCCCAGGCTGGAGTGCAGTGGTGCAATCTTGGCTGACTGTAACCTTGACCTCCCAGGTTCAAGCGATTCCCCTTTCTCAGCCTCCCAAGTAGCTGGGGTTACAGGAGCATGCCACCATGCCCGGCTTATTTTTGTATTTTTAGTAGAGACAGGGTTTCATCATGTTGGTCAGGCTGGTCGCAAACTCCTGGCCTCAAGTGATCCGTCCACCTCGGCCTCCCAAAATGCTGGGATTACAGGCATGAGCCACTGCGCCCGGCCCAGGTTGTAACCCTTTACAAGAAAGAAAGTTCTCCTTTTTTAAAATTTACAGATATCAATAATTTTAAGTAGACACCCCTATAAATTAGGGGAATATCTAGTTAGCAGATAAGAGATTTGCAGATAAGAGCAACAAGATTGTAGAGAGTGGTAGAACCAGAGGCATATGCCTCTAAAGACCAGGGCTCTGGATGGATTCTCCATGGAATATGCTGGGAAACACTGTCTCCAGTCACTGATTCCCAAACTCAGGGACTGATTTGAATGAGAATCTTCAGAAATCCCTGGAGGGACCAAAGGTGCTGACCCAGCCAGCAGTCTTCCAGGGCCCTGTGTGTCGTGGCAGTCTAAACGGTGGTTCTTCTTTTTGGTCCCTTTGGTCCTGGGGCCAAGCCCAGTCCTGGCTAAAGCAGATACAGGCCACTAAAAAACCGAAACACCGATGGTTGGGTCCCCACTGCCTTCTGCACCCCTTCTGTGCAATGTCCCATGCTCCCCACTCTATCACCAAGACCAGGCCAAGCTGAGGGTACAGGGCAAGAAGCTGCCCATTCTGAGACCAGATGTGGATGGAGAGGCGTGTTCCCAACATGCTGGTCCTGGCGAGAGGCCTAAGACTTGTTGAGTCCCGGATCCCTGTTGTCCCACAGGCAGGACTTGCCTGTCCCTATCCTCTCACCACCTCTAACTATCAAGCCCATTAGACTTCTCCCTAGGTGGAAGAAGATGAAAGAAGAGGTGGGGTTGCCAGAGCAAGACTCAAGGTAGAAGGCTTCTGGCCTTGTTAATCTTTGACCAACCTCCCCAGGCACCTTTCCCACTGCCACCATTGGTCCAGTCTGTGGGGTCCCTGCCATCCAGAGACTGACCTCAATATGGATTTCTCTCTTCTGCCTGGTGTCCTGCCTTCTAGCTGTCTCCAGAGAAGCATGCAAGTCCTTTTGTTTTGAGGGTTTAACCACTGGGCATTCCTGCATTACTACCTTCTCTACTTCCGCTCTCGCCCCTACAGTCTGGCTCAATACAGAAAAATCTTTTCAAAACACAAGCCATGCTGGAAACTTTCCATTTTCCAAGCCCCCTCCTAATAGTGAAGAACCTTGACTCCCTCCACATCATTGCTCTGACCCCTGCGATCCCCCAGCTCCACTCCAGACACATTCACCTCCTCGCTTTTCTTTGACCATGCCAGGTACCCGTCTACCTCAGGGCCTTTGCACTGCCTTTCCTCCTGTCTGAAATACTCTTTCCCTATTTATCATCAGGTGTCACATTCTTACCTTTTTTTTAGGTCAGATGTCAGTGAGACCTTCCCTGAACACCTGATACAAACTAGCAACCCACTCTCACCTCTTACAAGGAAGTGTAGGGTAGAGAATGCTTGCTTTATTTCCCCATAGCACATCCCACCATCTGACATTTTGTGTGTTTGTGTGTTTCTTTTTTCATTCTAGAAGGTAAGCTCTGTGAGGACAAGGCTTTGTCTGTTGGGTTCACTGCTATATTCCCAGGACCTAGATCATGGAAGGGCTTAATGAGTATTTGTGAATGATGAAAAGAAGGAGTGAATCAATTGTAAAGTTCCAGTCGTCTACCACAGTTCCCACGGGAGCTGTCTCTGGCCAGCGATGACACACAGCCCACTTCCCGCTTGGCACTCCTTCCCTGCCCTCTTTCTCAGGCGGCCCCCATGCTTCCTGGGAGCTCACCAATTCCTCAGTAAGAAGCACTTCCCAGGCACCTGCAGCCCCGCTGTGCCTCCTCCCCTACACCTGGCATATTGTCCACCAATTGTACTGTGCAGACACAGCAGGCAGTCAGCCACGCACTTGATCACAGACATGAGCATGACTCCTAAGTTGACTCCCACGGGGTGTTAACTCCTGATAGGGCGAGACTGGAGAGACAAAAGCAGCTGGGCCTGAAATGGTCTGAATCCCCCTCCTCAGCCCTTTTGCCCCAGGAGGGGCAGGAGCTCAGAGGGTTCCCTTATTGGCCAGTCTGTCTCACCCCGTGCCTCTGGGGCTGGGGGTGGTCTGGATGAGCATGTCCTGTGTCTCTTGTATGTCACTCCTTCCTATTAGAACTGTACTTTGAGTCTAATAAATTAGAAGAAATGTCCAGCCATCCACCTCCATCAGAATATGTTTTTATGTTTTTTTTGTTTTTTGTTTTATTTTATTTATTTATTTTTTTTAGAGATGGAGTCTTACTCTGTTGCCAGGCTGGAGTGCAGTGGTGTGATCTTGGCTCACTGCAACTTCCGCCCCCTGGGTTCAAGTGATTCTCCTGCCTCAGCCTCCCAAGTAGCTGGGATTACAGGCATGTGCCACCACGCCTGGCTAATTTTTGTATCTTTAGTAGAGATGGGGTTTCACCATGTTGGCCAGGATGGTCTCGATATCCTGACCTCATGATCTGCCTGCCTTAGCCTCCAGGGATACAAGTGTGAGCCACCACTCCCGGCCTATGTATTTTTTTTAACACATACATAAATCTAAAGCAAAGGGTATGCCACGATCCAGCTGGGCCAGGTCTGACCCCCACTCTGAGCATCTCGTTGGCTTCCCATCAGTGGAATTCAATGGAGGCATATTCCACTTGGTCTGGCGATGTCCTCCTGGGGTGATGAAAAGGGGGCATGTTGGCATAGACAGCAAAGTCGTCCTCCTTCTGGGGGGCCAGGTTGATCATGTTGGAATATATGGCATCAGCATGGCGGGAAAGATCCTTTAGAGACAGAACCCTGGTTAGAGGCAGACCGCTGGGCGCCAGGGACTCCCAAAAACAAAACCAGGCACTAGGCTGTCCCTACAGGACAGCAAGTAGAATGCTGAGTTCTTGCTGCACAAGCCCTAGATCTGTTTTCAGAAACATTTCCTCCAGATCTGCCCCCTGCCTCATCCCACCACCCTCTCTGTGGGGTCTAGGTAGGTAGGAAGCAGCAAGGAGGCCAGGAGCCCCCCTCTACGTGCGACTGGACTAGCTCCTTACCGAGGACTTGTGGGGAAAGTTGGCCTGATGCCTCAGTTGTTTCTTAAATAGTCCTAGAAAAATAGATAAACTCAGAGTCAGTCTGTGTTGGGTTAATAACCATCTTTACTCAGTTGTTTGCTGGATTTAGGGCTTAACTTCAAAATGCAAAATCCACCTCACTCAGCCTATTGGGCCTCTGAGACTAAGTTAAATTCCCAGGAAGACACAGGAGAAATGAGTACACTTTATAATTTATAATTTTGTTTATGATTTAGAAGAGATTATTTGGCATCAATATTTCTTTTAGCTGAGGCATGTAGACCATAAGCATATATGCAGCTGGCTTATACTATATATCGCTTTCAGCATGAAGAACTTGCGTGATGAGTAAGTCTTATTGCTGTGCAGAGTCCCCAACAGCTCTACAGAAGAGGTCTCATCTTCATATCTCCTTCATATTACCCTCCCACTACCTGCCCCCCACTCCGACAAGGCTGCCCATAGGAAAGACACCCCAGTCTCTGCCCCCAGTTTCTCCTCTCTTCATTCCCAGTTCCAGGGCCAGCTTGTTCAACTCACTCTCATGCCTCCATTTCTTCAGGGTCATGGACAAGAGACCCACCAGGAGCAAGATGAGGGCCACCACAGCAATGGAGCCAGAAAGGGCTGTGGCTGCTGTGCTTAGACTGAAGGAAGCAACCAAGAGACATGAGGATCATCCAGCTGCTCTGGCTTGCTTTGGTGACCCTCCACAAAAGTGCCCTGGGGCCTCCTTGCCCCTGTAGGAGCTCTCCCACTTCCAGGCTTCCACCTCCTTAGTGGCCAACCATCTCCTGCCTCCATTTTAGCCCCTCTCTTCAGCTCTAGCCTCCATAGTCGTGGCCCCATTCACACCAGTCCCCACAGATCCCTTCCCCAGGAGCCCACCTTCCTCCTTCATGGGTCCAGCCCTTCTCTCACCCACCTGCTGAGTCCTTCAGGGTTAGTCTCTAGCTTCAGGGTGGTGATGTTCTCTGCGTAAGGGAAAGGAGAGGAAAGTAATATGAAGGAGATATGAAGGTAATTCTTGCACACCCATGCAAACGAGCTCTACAGAATCCTAAATGGTAATATTAGCTACTGTTTATTGTGAACTTAATATATACTGGGCACGTTCATTATCTTGTTTAATCTTCATAAATAGACTTGAGATAGGAACAATCATTATTCCTATTATACAGTAAAGAAAAACAGCTCTCGGGGATCACACTTGCTCAGAGTTATAGGGCTGATAAGTGGCAGAGTTCGGACGTAAACCTCCATCTCTCTGACTTTATTTTTTTTTTTTTTTTGAGACGGAGTCTCGCTCTGTCGCCCAGGCTGGAGTGCAGTGGCCGGATCTCAGCTCACTGCAAGCTCCGCCTCCCAGGTTCCCGCCATTCTCCTGCCTCAGCCTCCCGAGTAGCTGGGACTACAGGCGCCCACAACCGCGCCCGGCTAATTTTTTGTATTTTTAGTAGAGACGAGGTTTCACCGTGGTCTCGATCTCCTGACCTTGTGATCCGCCCGCCTCGGCCTCCCAAAGTGCTGGGATTACAGGCGTGAGCCACCGTGCCCGGCCTCTCTGACTTTAAATCGTGTGTTCATACACAGTACATTCTGCTGCCTCCATGTGATTGGTTCACTCCAGAGCTCTACCATTCTTACCAAGGGTTAGCAGATATGATAGGAGGTCCAGAAAAAGAGATAGCCAGGATGGTGCAGTGCTAGGTACCTGGGGGAGGAGCAGTGGCTCACGCCTGTAATCCCAGCATTTTGGGAGGGGCACGTGAAAGGGTTGACAGGATCAGGACATAGGCAAGGCCAGCAGAGCTACGACTAGGAAAAGGTGGCAGGCGTGAGAGCGTGCCCATGCTCTGGTGGGGAAGGGGAGAATTATTCACACCGGGAAATAATTTCTCCTGCCTCCAGGGATGGAGACACAAAGCCCATCCCCTCTCCAGCCACATTCCATCTGTAGATTCTCAGAGCTAGAAGGAATCTTAAACTCTCCCATTGTATAGGTGAGGAATCTCAGGGGAAGGCACTTGCCTGAGGCAAATACTGTAGCCAGGACTGGAGTCCACATTTTGACTCCAAACCCAAAGCTCTCTTTACCTGCATTCAGGCTCCTTCCTGTTTATTCCCCATAAAGTGAAGTTGCATGATTCAGCCCTTATAGTGTGATACCCTACCTTGTTTTAACCTGAATTGACTCTCAGCTAGGATAGCCAGACAGACTCCATCTTGGCTCCTTCACTTGCAGCCCCTTACCAACCTCCTTCCTCAAGGACTTAACTTGTGCAAGCTGACTCCCAGCACATCTAAAATGCAATTAACTGATAAGATACTGTAGCAAGCTGTATCCGCAGTTCCCAGGAATTCACCCAGTTAATAGCACCCAGAGCCCCTACGTTTGTGTCCGGTTGATAGCACCCAAAGCCCAGCATCTATCACCTTGTGATAGATTTAAAACCCTTGCACCTGCACCTGGAACTGTTTGCTTTCCTGTAACCATTTATCCTTTTAACTTTTTGCTTACTTCTGTAAGATTGTTTTAACTAGCCTCCCCTTTCTAAACCAAAGTATAAAAGAAAGTCTAGCCCCTTCTTCAGAGCCGAGAAAATTTTGAGCACTAGCCATCTCTTGGTCGCCAACTAATAAAGGACTCCTGAATTCATCTCAGAGTGTGGCGTTTCTCTATAACTTGCTTGGTTACAACAATAGCAGATAGCACCTCTCAGACCACATGTCTTGAGGAGCTGGCTGCACAATGCAGAGACTGCAGCCAAGGTGGGGTGGGAGGAACTCATTGGATCACTAGGGCAATTTATTAGCCACCTTGGATAAATTGCATCTGGGAACACAAATACCAAGTTTTACAGTCTTTGGGGGCACCAAGGCCAGATGGAATACTGTTGGGTATCCTAACAGCTCCCTTCCTTTCTGCCTTTTTCCCTGTCTCCCTTCTGAGTGACATAGCTGACCTCACCAAGTTTCCCTTTGATAGCTACTGGATGGAGGGTAGGAAGGGGTCTTGGAAACCAGATCTTCCCAGTGCCCAGGGCACCAGCCATGAATCACACAAGATGAGGCACCAAGTCACAGGGCATGATGTATGGGGGAGTGGGGTGGGGCAGATGACACACATAAGCCCTGAGCAATGAGAGGGGAACTTGGGTCACCAGCTGGGGGAGGCTGGTGGGAGTGGAGCACACCTGTTTACAGCAAGGGGGACACAGCATGAGGGTGTCTATCCAGGGCTAGAAAGGCAAGTACCTATCCTGGGCAGGCAGAGGAGGTGGGTAGGGGCGAGAAGAACAAAGGAGGATGTCATGAAAGTGCCTGAGATTTAAAGTTCAGTGACCTAGGTCTCAGACACTTCCTAACTGTGATCTTAGGACAAACACTTAACCTTTCTGAGCCTCATCTGTGAAATGGACAGAATATGAATATCTACCTCATGGAGTTGTTTAAGAACTCAGTGATCAGACTATTATTTAACAGTAACAACAAGCCAGGCGCAGTGACTCACGCTTATAATCCCAGCACTTTGGGAAGTCGAGGCAGGAGGACCGCCTGAGCTCAGGAGTTTGAGACCAGCCTGGGCAATATTAGACTAGACCTTGCCTTTACTTAAAAAAAAAAAAAAAAAATCCAAAAATTAGCTGGGTGTGCTGCTGCATGCCCGTAGTCCCAGCTTCTTGAGAGGCTGAGATAGGAGAATCACTTAAGCTAGGGAAGTCGAGGCTGTAGTAAGCCATGATCACACCATTGTACTCCAACCTGGATGACAGAGCAAGACCCTGTCACAAAAACAAACAAACAAACAAACAAAAAACAGGAATAGCAACCATTTGTATTGGTCTGGTTTTCAGTTGGTCTTACCTGAGCAGAGTAATTGAGTGGGATTGTCCAGGGAGGCATTGCTGGCTCTCCAGTCCTGGAACCTATGGTTGGTCCAATTCATTTTGCCAAAGGGTCCATCCACGAGGTTCTTGTTCCAAGTATTGAGATTCCCGAGAGAAGTAGGTCCCCTTAGCTAGAAGCAGAGTTTCTGAGAGGTATTTAACAGCAGCTGGTGGACACAGGACTCAGGGAGCTGGCCCCCCTCTTCCCCTCCATGTCTTTCATTCCTGCATGAGAACCTGTCAGATGGGGAGATTGTTAAAATCTCACCACTGGAGGGGAGGGCCTCAAAAGCCATGGAGACAGCACCTCTCTCTTAGTGAAGGTATCTTCAGATAGAATTCAGCACAAGTCCAAAGGTGGCTCCCCAGCCCCTATCTGTCACATCGCCCTCTCATCTATTAGTATCTGAAGTTACCTTGATCATTTATTTGTTTGCTTGATTACTGTCAGCCTCTCATCACGTGAATGTGAGCTTCATAAGAACAGAGACCTTATCTGTTTTGGCCAACATTTCATCCCCAGTGCCTAGAAAGTGCCTCATGCAATGAATAGGTCCAATACATATTTCTTCAATGAATGAATGAATGAATGAATGAATGCCAGACTCCTTTATAAAAGCCAGGGTCACCTGACCTCTGCCAGAATTTTGGAGAGCCTACACCAAAGACTTTTGAACCTCTTAGCTGATGACAACTCTTTATGCTTTGAAGCAGAAATTGATTTGAAAGAGTCCAAAGTACTCTGGTAAAGTAGGTGATATTGAACTGGGTAATGTCAATTTCAGAAAAAGAGGACACGTGCCTTTGAAACATCAAGAGCAGTGTCCTGGGGTTGGCGAGGACACCTGCCTGGGTGTGGGTGGCCAAGGGGAAGAAGGAAGAGAAAGAGCAGGGGAAGATGCTGTCCCACAGCCACCACCACAGGTGTTCACTGGCCTCAGACGCCAGACCTGCTCAGGGTGAGAGGCAAAGAGGGAGGTATGTTTAAGGCCAAATGAAAGAGGATCTGCCACCCTCTCCTCCCCTCACTCCTACCACATCCTAGCAGAGAGAGCTGCAGGAGCAGTCTGGAAATCCCCTCTCTAACAAGGCAAGCATTAGAAGCAAGAGCCCAGGTGGCACTGATGAGTCACTTCACCTACCTGGACTCAGTTCTCCTATTTGTGAAATGAAGCAAGGATGAGAAGAGGAACAAGACATGATTAAGAAAAAGGCGAATATTTTCACAAGTGCCTGTCATTGCCCCCTTCTGTTGTCCCCTTCCACATGTCACCTGGTACATTGTACATTTATTCTAACAATTGTGTTATTGGCCAGGAAATACACAGAATTCTTTTAGAGAATAGGTTTTCTAAGTGTTAAAATTGTTTTTATTTTTAATTTTGTAAGGGGAGGACATCATCATCTTTTCAGTTTGGGACTTTTAAAGTTTATGTTTCATTAGGTCACATTCAGATGGTTTTAGAATGCAAAAGGTACAAAAGGACAGTCCTGGAAAAGCTGCTCACCTGCTCTTGACCCCAGCCATCTAGTTCTCCTCCCTGGAGGAAACCACATGCCCAGTTTATTGTGCACCTTATGCATACATGAGCAAACACATAGACACAGACACACACTCACTATACAGGCATCTTCTTTACAGATGATAGTATACTACATACTTTGTTTTGCCTTTTGCTTTTTCACTTAATATATCTAGGAGTTAATTTATTATTAATACATACTGAATTTTTCTCATTCCTTTCTTGCACTTCAGAGTGTTCTGTTCTATGGTTGCTCACAGTTTATCTAACTGGTCACCTAGTATAAATTTAGATTGTTTCCACTTTTTACTCTTGAAATGATGATGTAATTATTAAACTGTGACAAACATCATTTGCATAGGTGTAAATATATGTGTAAAATTAGAGAAATGGCCATTAAAGTAGATCTGCCGTCCCAGTTTTAGGAAGACAGTATTCCCTTTTACAAATCCAAAATACAGTGTTACCCAATTTGACTACTCGTATTAGAAACCAGATTTCATCACTCTGGCTGTTCCCGAAAATCAAAGTGCTTCTCAGAGAACAAAGATATGGCATCACAGAGGATATTCAACGGAACTACCGATTTCTCTAAAAGCCAGCCTCCAAGGAGAATCCAAACACCTTCAGCAACAGCAGCATCACTAGAGTGGGTATAGAACGTCCCTGGATGCTGATGATAGAGCAATAAACCCTCATGACAAAGACATTTCCAAACAATTCAAGCAAGGTTTACTGAGTGCCAACTACATAGTCTGTTTAAAACCCAGTCTGTCCTATTACATTGGTCTTTAAGTTAAAATAAATAAATAAATAAATAACCCAGTCTGTAAGGATGAATAGAAAATGGCCTTGTCATCAAGAAACCGATGATCTAGGCAGCAGTTCTCAAAGTGTAGAACCCTGGGGGTTCCAGAGATCTTTTCAGAGGGTTCATGAGGTCAAAACCACTCTCTTAATAATACTAAGATACTAGTTGCCTTTTTCACTCTCAGTTTCTCTCAAGCATACAGTGGAGTTTCCCAAAGTCTATGTGACATGTGGTATGGCACGAGACCGAGTGCAAAGGCAGACCTGAGAACTCAGCTGTCTTTTATTGAGCTAGGTATGAATAATGAGATTTGCACATGCATAAAACGTGCTGCTCTTTTCACTAAATTATTCGTGCTTTGGGAAATACAGTTATACTTTATAAAAAGTGTTATGTTTAAGATGTAGTGGCTTTAGTACTATTTTCTAAGGGGATTAGATAAATATTTTTAAGTTTTCTTAGTTTTAATTTCTGATATGGTCAATATAAATAGACATAAACTACATAAACAATAGCGTTTTGGGTTCCTTAGTAATTTTTGAGAGTGTACATGGGTCTGGAGGCCAAAGAGTTTGAGAATTGCTGATCTAAGGACCCATGGCATTTCTTCATCATAGGGCAAGAGAGGAGCATATTGCCTTATTTGCCAAGAGTGTGCTATGCTACATCCAGGGGTGCAAGCCAAAAGATTCAGGAGGTACAGAAATGGGTGTTCTCAAATACCGATGTGTCAAGAGGACAGCAATCGCTTGGGCATAAGAATTCCCCCTGGAGCCTCCTGGCTGGCAGTGCAGCGGCTGTGTAGAAAGGCTCTACTAGACGGGCAGCGTCCGGGCATGAGGTAACAAGGAGGCTCTGAGGTTGGGGGAGCCTGGAGAAGAAGCGGAAGCGGAAGCAGGATAAGTCCGCCGCCCTTGGACTAAGCTGCTGACTACCTCCAGCCTTGATTCCAAGAGTCGCTGCCTCAAAACACTTCCTTGCAGGCGCTGGTGCCTGAAATTCCAGTGGAGGTGTTTCATTCCCTTAGCCGAAGGCAAATTCAATCCCAACAATGGCAAGTATCACTCAAGCTTACACAAGTGGGCAAATAACATTATGGAAGATAGATTCGAAGGTCACACTTCAATAAAACAAAAGAGTGTGTCTATAACAGGAGTGGGGTGGGATGGGTGGAGTGGATGGGAAATGGAGAACAAAGAAGACTCAAAAATATGAAATAAATAGAACATAAGAACAGTTCGTGGACCCACGATGTAAGAATGCCACTACGGGGATTGACCAATCTAATTCTGGGCATCTAAAATAAAAGAAAAAAAAAACCAATTCAAACTTTTCTTTAGCATGTGGTATGTCCTTAGCAGTGTGAGACGGGTTGCAAGGATAGAGAAGAATGAGACATGGGCCCTGGATTTAGGGAGTGCTGCCCCACGCTCAACCCCACCCCTATTTAGCGAGGAAAATATCCGCGGCAACCATAGCAGCTGTAACAAAAGGTAGGTGTATAATCAAAGCTAAAAAGATGTACGAAAACAGGGCTATTGGATCAGAAAGGAGGAGCAGGTTGTTTCTAACTTGAGTGACAAGGGAAGACTACATGGAGGAGGTGGCTTTTGTTGTGGTCACGGATGCGTAGGAAGGATTCCTATAGGCAGTGCTGAGGCTGTGGATATACCAGGTGGGAGGGTGCTTGGAGTGAAGGCATGGCAGCTGGAACATGCAACCATTTTTCTTTCAATGAACATCTGAAATCATTGCTAAGAGAGGGAGAATTGTACACCTAAGGGTGAAAGGAAGGCTGTCACCTAGGATGCAGAAGGAGGGAGGAACAGAACCTAGGAAGACAGAGGGCAAGAAAGACAGTTCATGAACTAGACTTCAAGAGCCCAGTGGACTGAAATCATGTCTAATTTCACTTATCTCCCCAGCTTCTAGGCCAGTGCCTGGAACACAGCAGGCCTCAATAAATGCTCAGTGAATGAATGAGAACTTGGACACACTCCCTTTGCTCATTTTCAGGCTGGCCACAAATGTGCTGGCTTAATCAAATGGAGCCATCAGGAGCAGACAGGAGGGGGATGTTTGAGCAAACTTCCTCCTGGCTTCCTCTGAAGTCAATACTCTCACCATTTCTATGACTTTAAATGTTTTTTTGATTGTTTTTGCAGAATTTCATTTCTCAAAATAGAAACCCTGTGTCCTCTTGAGGTTTGTTGCAGAGACATTCATTGGTTGGGGTTGCTTTAAAGATCACCATCAGGTTTTCATTTTGCACAGCAGCTTATTTGCAAATGTCAAACAAGTGCCTTAACATTTGGCATCCTAAGAAAATTAAACTGTCAGCCTCTCGGGCGCCTACAAAAAAGCACCAGTGAACACGTGAAACCAGAACTGTCCACCGGTGACTTAACAGGAACTGATCCCATATTACCATCCTTTACTGGCTCTGCGCATATCCTTCATTCAATTTAAAAACAAAATTAAAAAATATTTAAGCAAGCACATTTTACTTACTTATTCATTTATTTAGACAAGAGTCTCGCTCTGTCACCCAGGCTGGAGTGCAGTGGCGTGATCTCGGCTCACTGCAACCTCCGCCTCTCAGGTTCAAGCGATTCTCCTGCCTCAGCCTCTCCAGTAGCTGGGATTACAGGCACCCACCACAATGTCCAACTAATTTTTGTATTTTTAGTTGAGATAGAGTTTCACCATGTTGGCCAGGCTTGTCTCAAATTCCTGACCTCAAGTGATCCACCGGCCTCGGCCTCTCAAAGCGCTGGGATTACAGGCATGAGCCACTGTGCCCAGCCGCA
The DNA here is from genome assembly GCF_003255815.1 of Theropithecus gelada. Taxonomy (NCBI): domain Eukaryota; kingdom Metazoa; phylum Chordata; class Mammalia; order Primates; family Cercopithecidae; genus Theropithecus; species Theropithecus gelada. The sequence goes on from NC_037668.1 coordinate 159,575,371, forward strand.
AGCACATTTTTAACAAGTGCAAAATGGAAACCTTATGCACATCTTACGATTTCATTGACTACTCAGAACTGGGGATATCTCGTGTGACCTCCGGTCAGCAGTTTGAAGGACGAAGCATACATAACCCCATTTGTAGCTGAGGTAACTGAGTGATAAGTGAATTGCTCAAGGTCACAGTTAGCAAACAACAACGGTCTCACAATCCCTTAAACTACACCTCCATTTACTACACAGATTGTTTCTATATTATCTTTATTAGCTGTAATGACTGTGTAAATTTTGGAGCTAAGGACAGTTGTTCAAGTTGTTTATTGCTCAAGGGCATGACATCTAAAGAAACTATCCAACCTGTAATCCCAGCGCTTTGGGAGGCCAGAGGCGGCCAGATCACCTGAGGTCAGGAATTCAAGACCAGCCTGACCAACATGGAGAAACCCTGTCTCTACTAAAACTACAAAAAATTAGCTAGGCATGGTGGTGCATGCCTGTAATCCCAGCTACTCGGGAGGCTGAGGCAGGAGAATCGCTTGAACCCAGGAGGTGAAGGTTGCAGTGAGTCAAGACTGCACCATTGGACTCCAGCCTGGGCAACAAGAGTGAAATTGGAAAGAAAGAGAAAGAGAGAGAGAGAGAGAGAAGAAAAGAAAGACATTATCCACATCACAGACATCATTATGTTGAATTTTTTTCACTTTTTTATGTAACTGCTAACTTTAAAGGTAGATGACATATTCTTATTACAATAATTTTCTGGCAAATAACAATAAAATGTCTTCTCTAACAAAAATCCTTTTTTGTCACAACTTTCTTTCAGATGGAAATAGACTTTCTAACAGGGTTGACATTTACTTCATAAGCTAAAACAGAGAGTGTTTGACAAAGACCTTACTGGCTTAAGTAACGAGTGCCACAATAACTGGTGCTTCCAAACAAGGAGTTGTTTTCCAACTCTTGTTTAGATTTTTATCTAATTTTTAAAAAACTCCTGTGTTAGTATTTGTATGTTGGCTAAATTTGAAGTTTTGTATTACAGTTCATGTTGTCTGCCTGAATGGTAGCTCTGAATTCCTAGTTTAGATCTACAGATTTTTATTATGACACAACTCACCTTTGTGGTAATCAATGATCGAGGCCATTATATATTCATAAAATAATTATTTTATATTCATAAATTAGAGACTATTATATCATGAATTGTTAATTGTATCATAGCTATTGTTTATGGGTTGTTAAAGAAAATTTCTTCAGGAGAAAAGTTAACTGCTGGTAAAGTTTCAAGGCTTATTATATATACATTTTAAAGTTTTAAGTTCTAGGATAAACTACCCTATTATGTTTTAATTTTATGTGTGTGTATATATATAGATATATATATTTTTTTTTTATTTTTTTTTTTTTTTTTTGAGATAGAGTCTCTCACTCTGATGCCCAGGCTGGAGTACAGTGGCATGGTCTCAGCTCACTGCAGCCTCTGCCTCCCGGGTTCAAGCCATTCTCCTGCCTCAGCCTCCTGAGTAGCTGGGATTACAGGCATGCGCCACCACACCCAGCTAATTTTTCTATTTTTAGTAGAGACGGGGTTTCACCATGTTGGTCAGGCTGGTCTTGAACTCCTGACCTCGTGATCCACCCACCTCGGCCTCCCAAAGTGCTGGGATTACAGGCGTGAGTCATCATGCCTGGCCTTAATAATATTTCTTTAACATTTAATAAGCTAATATAATATTATTTCTCCCAGGATACTGATAAGAAAAAAAAATCAAACTAAAACCAGAAGATGAAAAGCTGTCTAGATAAAAAGTAAAGTAAAACTATTTGGATTATTGAATAAATTTCGGGAGAAAAGGGTGGAATACCAAAAGAAAATAGAGAGTTTAGGGCTGTTTGTTTCAGTGAATGTGTCACAGAAATGTGAGATGTGAATTTACCTTTTAGTTCCATTGTCAACCATAATCAATGAATCTAAAAAAAAAGTAACTTTAAAAATGCAAAGAATTAAAACATATGGCCAAGTAGTTTGAATAGGAAACAAAGATGTACTCTTGCTGAAAATTATTCAACTCAAGTAAGAAATTTGTTATCTTTACAAAAGATAATACAGGTAGGAAGTTTTTGGAAATATAATGGACACAATTTTTTTCCAAATGGTGAGGAGAAATGATAATGACTAGATTCTGATTATTTTACTATACTTCAAAGGACTCTGTATTTTGCTAGCTCTTTGAGAACAAAAAACCATCTAGAAAATGGCAAAGATTCTACATCACTTAGCACATTTTTTTAGTAAACATGAAGAATCTGAAATAAACATCAATAGGAATGCTAAGTATTCAAATTTCAAAGCTGATTAGAAATATATAATTATTTGTGCTGCAAAACAGATTCTATATGATGAGGAAAATATTACATTGAATACATAATAAACTCAATTCTGTTTTGGCAAGACAATATCTAGCATTCAGAGGATCATCTACAAAAATGTATAAGCAGCATAATAACAGGAATTTTCTTCATTTACAAAAAGCATAGAAGCTTAGTAGACCTTGGAGCAGTATACAAATATATATTTCAAATATGCAATATATTTGTATATATACAATATATATTTGTTTATATAAACATATACTTGTATATTATTGTACAAACATTATATACGATATGTTTGTATAAACACCAAATAACATTTACACATTATTTAGCAGGTGAAAAGCAAAACCAAATGATTAAAATATAGCAGATTTGTTGACTGAAATCATTGTGAATCTTATAAGAAATGGTAAATATCACACAGTTAAATAACTTGAGGTACATTTCCTGATGTAAGCCATGTGGCAGTTGACAATTATTTTTAGATTTGTAAATTTTCAAAATGCAAATATATCTATAGATAAACATTAATTTTTTTCTTACAGTAAATGATACAACTGGAGAAGGATTCTTTAGGTTTTTGGTCGAACGTCATCAACAAAAACACTGAACATAGGCTATGATGATTTGAGGGAGCAGGGATACAACAAAGATGAAAAAAATTTATGACAAACTTAATGGATTTCAGCATAAGTCCCCAAAAGATTCTAAGGCTACCTATTCTCTTTTTTTTTTTTTTTTTTTTTTGAGATGAAGTCTTGTTCTGTTGCCCAGGCTGGATTGCAGTGTCCTGATCTTGGCTCACTGCAACCTCCGCCTCCCAGGTTCAAGTGATTCTCCTGCCTCAGTCTCCCAAGTAGCTGGGATTACAGGCACGCGCCACTGCACCCCGCTAATCTTCTGTATTTTTAATAGAGATGGGGGGGTTCACCATGTTGGGCAGGCTGGTCTCGAACTCCTGACCTCAGGTAATCCACCCACCTCAGCCTCCCAAAGTGCTAGGATTACAGGCGTGAGCCACCATACCCTGCCAGGTTGCCTGTTCTTTAAAGCCAATAGTGAATACAATATTAAAAAGTCCTGTCCGGGTGAGGTGGCTCACATCTATAATCCTCTACATTCTGAAGGTCAATAGCAAAATTAATTTTTTTCTATATTGGAAGCAATAATATCTCCTTAAAAGAGAAGTTTATAATAAAGAATATCTCAAGGTCTTTTCAGTATTCTAGATGACGCATAAATTGAAAAATTATGATAAATATGAGCTTCTGCAACCATTAAAAATATACAATTGAAATTGAGAAACATAGGAGGAAGAGTAACACTGATGAAGCATTGGTGAAAGAGGAACTAAAATCCTGAAGTCGCTTTCTAAAATCTAGTTGACATGACTGGGTGTAGTGGCTCACACCTGTAATCACAACACTTTGGGAGGCAGGAGGATTGCTTGAGCTTAGGAGTTCAAAACCAGCTTAGGCAACATGGTGAAACTCTGTATCTATACAAAAATTAGCCAGCGTGTTGGTACATGACTGTAGTCCCAGCTACTTGGGAGGCTGAGAGCAGAGGATTGCTTGAGCCCAGGAGGTTGAGACTGCAGTGAGCCATGATTGTGCCACTGCGTTCAAGCCTGGGTGGCAGAGCAAGACAACAAATGCACCTCAAAAAATAAATAAATAAGTAGATTAATAAAATCTAATTGCCTCCCATGAAGTGCCTCAATATATTTTCAGTAATAATATTCCAGACAGACACATTTTCCTAAAACCGTTGTAGCTCTTAGGATACATTAACTTTGTTGGTATCAGCAAGGAGTGGAAAATATAGATACTTTTAAAACAATTATAAAAAGCTACTTATCCAGAATGTCACAAGAAAGACTATCAATTCTAGTGACCATTTTTATAGAAAATAAGATACTGAGCCGGGCATGGTGGCTCATGCCTATAATTCCAGCACTTTGGGAGGCCGAGGGGGGGTGTGGATCACCTGAAGTCAGGAGTTCGAGATCAGCCTGGCCAACATGGTAAAAGCCCATCTCTACTAAAAATATAAAAATTAGTGGGGCATGGTGGTGCTTGCCTGTAATCCCAGCTACTCAGGAGGCTGAGGCAGGAGAATCACGTGAACCCAAGAGACGGAGGTTGCAGTGAGCCGAGATTGCACCACTGCACTCCAGCCTGGGTGACAGAAGGAGACTCCATCTCAAAAAGAAAAAAAAAACAAAACAAACAAACAAAAAAAAACCTGGAACAAGCAGGTATTAAAATTGCCACAGAAAATGTTGTGCCCATGAAAATTATTTTATGACTAAAACTAGCTTATGGCGAATTGTTACATCCCAGAGACTTTCAAATCCTGGGTATTGTGACTAAAAACACTAATTTTCTATTATCTTGGATTTAATAATTTTATGTATGTAATTAATATAGAACCAACTTGTGTTTGTTTCGTTAGGGGCATCCCTTCCTTATCCCACACAAGTGCTGTAGGGGTCAATAGTAACCCAGGACCTTTTAGTGATTTGTTAAAAAGTGACTGGGGCAAGAGGACAGCCAGCGAAGCATCTGTTCTCTTCCACATGCATGTTACCTAGTGCGTGGGATTACTGTGCGTGAACCTGACTGACAATGGTTGCCTACTCAGGCATGAAAGGCCTGGCATGATCTGAGTCCTGCCCACCTCCCAGCCAAGCTCTCTTACACTTTATGCTGCAGCCAGCCTGGGCTTCTTGCGGTTTCTCAATGCCCCAGGCTTGTTCTTGCCTGTGCACACTCCGCCCCACCCCTGCATCCCCCTCCCTCACGGGAGGGCTTTGGTTGGGGGGGCTCCCACACAGCGCCTGCAATCGTAGCATTCCTCACACGGAGCTGCTGTTACCTCGCCTGCAGTCTGCCTTCCTCCCTAGACTGTCACTCCTTCAGGGAGGATGTGTGTCTCCTGTCCTTGCACACGGGTGCACTGCCCAGTCTCTGCCCCTAACTGATGTTCTGTAATGCTCCTATTGGGAGAAGGACACGGGAAGATGGCCAAAGATATCTATGTCTTTAAAGAAGTTCCAACTCTAAAAACTAAATAAATTAAGTTAAAACAATTTGAAACTAATTTTTAAAAATAATTAAAATGCTCTCAGCCCAGCGAAGTCTTCTGCAGACAGACACTTTCTAGCAAGAAGGCAACTTGTAATCATCTCTCTGAAGGGCAATTTGGTGGTGGGTATCAAAAAGCAATGAAAGCCAGCCCCTGTGGCACATGCCTGTAATCCTAGCACTTTGGGAGGCCGAGGCTGGTGAATCACCCAAGGACAGGAGTTTAAGACCAGCCTGGCCAACATGGTGAAACCTTGTCTCTACTAAAAATATAAAAATGTGCCGGGTGTGGTGGTGGGTGCCTGTAATCCCAGCGACTCTGGAGGCTGAGGCAGGAAAATTGCTTGAACCCAGGAGGCAGAGGTTGCAGTGAGCCAAAATCATGCCATTGTACTCCAGCCTGGGCAATAGAGCAAAACTCCATTTCAAAAAAAAAAAAAAGCAATAAAAATGTCCACACTCCTTAGACTCAGCAACTCCACTTAGAGGAATTAATCCCAATGACATCATTAAGAAAATGTGTACAAAGATCCAGGGGTAAAGTAGGGGACTACTGTGTCATTTACACTAGCAGCAATTGAGAAACAACCTTGATACCCAGTAGTGGGGGATGGTTGTGGAAATTGTAGGACATCCATGAGAGGGAATACAATTTAGCCGTTAAAGTAACTGGGAAAACAAACTTCTGGACAAGAAAAGATGTTCACACCATATTGTTGGGTCAACAAAAGGCAGATAAGCCAACAGAATGTCAAATACACTCCATCGAAATCAACATGCTGTGTGCATGTGTGCTTGCAAGTGTAATCTTGTTAACTCTTTCCCTGCTTAGTATATTACGGCCATCTTTCCATGTCCATATCATGGAAAAGTAAATACCAAAAATGAGAGTAGTAATTATCTCTTGGTGCTGAGATTTCTGGTGACTTTCATATTCTTTATTATTATACCTCTGCATTTCCCATTTTTTAAAAATTTTAATTTCATTATAAAAATAGAGCTGGGCGCAGTGGCTCATGCCTGTAATCCCAGCACTTTGGGAGGCTTAGGCGGGCGGATCACGAGGTCAGGAGTTTGAGACCAGACTGGCCAACACGGTGAAACCCCATCTCTACTAAAAATACAAAAATTAGCTGGGTATGGTGGTGCATACCTGTAATCCCGGCTACTCAGGAGGCTGAGGCAGAGAATTGCTTGAACCCGGGAGATGGAGGTTTCAGTGAGCCCAGATCGTGCCACTGCACTCCAGCCTGGGCAACAGGGCAAGACTCCGTCTCAAAAAAAAAAAAAAAAAAATAGAGATGAGGGCTTCCTATGTTGCCCAAGCTGGCCTCAAACTCCTTGGCTCAAACAATCCTCCTACCTCCCAAAGTGTTGGGATTGCAGGTGTGAGCCACCACACCTGACCTATTTTCTAATTTTTCTACAGGGACTATATATTTTGCTAAAAGAGAGAAGGATGAGAGGAGAGGAGAGAAAAAAAATTTAAAACAAGCAGGATGCAGAGAGAACTGGCCTCCCCTGGGGGTGTCTGCCTCCCAGAGGCTGAAAACCAAAGAGAGGAAGTGGTCCAGGAAGAAAGGAGAGATTGGGAGTTAGGAGTTGGAGAAGGGGAAGACTGAGTTGGAAAGGCTAAGCTCTCCGGTACTGAGAAAACAAGTTTTGAAAAGTAAAGATACTTTTTCAAAGAAGTGTTGAGAGGTGAAAGGAATTGCCAAAGGCAGCCTGGGAATAATGGAAGTTGCCTGTGAACGCAGCACCTGGGGGCAAAAAAATTCTCCTGACAGTTAAATTTTTTTTTACAACCCTTAGAGATTATCTCCTCTTCCTCCTCCTCCTCCTCCTCCTCCTCCTCCTCCTCTTCTTCTTCCTCCTCTTCTTCTTTCTATTTACAGAGCATCTCTTCTTCTTGCACCTAACAGAGCTCATAATTTATCTTGCCACTCCGATCTCTTTCTAGTAATGCCTGCTACTTTTAATATAGGTCAGTGAAGAGGCTTTGCAATGAGCCAGTTGTTGTTTTTGTTTTTTTGTTTCCCTGCAATGGATCTATTTTGATATATGATGAGCAAGGGTTAGACTATCTACTTTTACTGAGATGGGTTTTAAAATAGAATCCTATTCTATTTTAAAACCCATCTCAGTAAATGTCCCCTTAATCTGTGTCCCCAAGACTCAGCGCCTGAGTCATGTTGGAGTCACTTTATATGTAGCTCATTTTGAAAATCAAAGCCTTGTGCAGAGTAGATGTTAAGCACGTGTATACTGTAAAGTAAAAGGGAGAGCTGTAAAAGAAAGAGAGCAAGTGAAAGCAGATCCTCTTGCCCCTCATTCCCTTCTCTGACCTGCTTTCCATCACTTCATCACTCGACAGACATTCCAGCCTGGTTTTTTTGTTTTGTTTTGTTTTGTTTTTGGTGCCACTTTCAGGAAGAACTGCCTGGACCACCCAGAGGGAAGAGGGGTGTCCACCATCCAGCCGTTTCCCCCAGAAGCCTCCCACCCAGGGCTTGCAGTGCCTTTAGGGGCAGTGAAAGTGTGCGCCCTCCGGGGAACTATCGTCTCTCCATCCTCCTTCTCTATCCCCTTCCTCATCTTCACTGCAGACCCAGCACACCCTGGACTGCACTGCCACAGATCTCTTAGGATTTCAAGCCCTGCAGCCACACGGCCAAAGCCAAAGGAAGGGCCCTTTGGCTTTCCCCCCATAGAATGGGCACGTGTGTGCTTCAGTGGAGGCAGAATCCTTGCAGCCACTTCAGGAGCAGGCGACAGGGCCCAGCAAGAATGGCAAGTCAGCAAAGAGTTGGCTCCTCACCAGTTCCTGTTTATTCCGCATTGATTGAGTGCCTACTGTGTACTCCCTGCTTTGAAAGGCTCTCAGCCTAATTACAAGTTTATGCAAATTTCCCTCAGCAGTTTCTAAAAATGCCACACTGTTCCCTAGGTTGATAATATGTACTTACAACCTTGTCAGGATTAAGGTCATTTTTGCTTGTTTTTTCAGACACGCCTCCTGTTTTCAAAGGTCATGGATTTGGGGATTGGGGAAGGAATAAATAACAAGCTTTAGCAGTTATAGAAAAACATCTTTAGCTTATTCTTCCCATTAAAGCTTCTCAAGAGTAGGTTACCCTCCATTGGTCTTTTCTTATGGATTTTTACAGGAAAAAAATTGTATTTAAAGGTAACATATATGCCTTGACAATCTCCATTGTTGACATGTTGAAAGATCTTGGAGAGGTCGGGGGCAGTGGCTCACGCCTGTAATCCCAACACTATGGGAGGCCGAGGCAGGTGGATCTTGAGGTCAGGAGTTCAAGACCAGCCTGGCCAATATGGCGAAACCCCATCTCTACTAAAAATACAAAAATTAGCTGGCTATGGTGGCAGGAGCCTGTAATCCCAGCTACTCAGGAGGCTGAGGCGGAAGAATCGCTTGAACCTGGGAGGCAGAAGTTGCAGTGAGCCAAGATCACGCCACTGTACTCCAGCCTGGGCAACAGAGTGAGACTCCATCTCCCCCTCCACCACACACACAAAAAAGAAGAAAGATTTGGGAGAGTTTGTCTATTTTCCAGAAGTAACTCAATCGGACCCTTGTTTATATGAAATGTTTTTCCTCCTTTTATTTACAGCTACACTATGTTAGGGGGATACATGGAACAACAGGCAGGCCCTTACTGGTACTAGACACGCCTAAGAAATAGGTTCTCACGGCCTAACTAACAACTCTTTCTGTCCCTTTTCCCCAATGCTACCTTCAAACCCCAGAACCAAATTTCAAAGGGAAGTAGATAAAGGATGTATTCCCTCACCCATGTTTTTTTTTTTTTTTTAAACATCAAGGCTCAAAGACTTGAAGTGAATTAATGTATGGCTCAGCCTAGCTGAACAGATAAAAATCACTAGTCAGCCCAAAATCCATTTGCAAGATCTGACTACTGTGGGACACTTAAATTTACCCTCCAAAGATTTGGAACAAGAAATGGCAACTTATTTGGAAAATTAATCTTCACAGGCCTTCTTAACAGCAATCAGCAGGCACTGAATAAAGAAATTTGGGTAAAGCCTGAGTTGCGGTGGTTGGGGGCGGGAGTGGATATGGGGGCGTAACTGCCTTTGGACTAGTCAGCACAGCTGGGAAGAGCCTCAGGCTGGACTCCATTCACACTTTACCTCCAGTTTTGAAAAAGGAAGAAGCTGTCAGAGTCTTAATGAGGGAGCTCCTAAGGGCGTCCCAGCTTTGATGCTGCTCTAATAACATGGCTTTTCAGGGAGGATTAATAAGCAGACTTATGAAAGGATCTGGCTCTCCTCTCTGATCCACTAAACAGATAATGAGGATTTCCAGCTATTAGAGCAATGATACCAGATCACAACTTCCAAGACAGGCACCAGCGTGAAGCTGCTCTGGAAACTGCCTGCTGAGTGGGCAACCTTCAAAAGCCCTCTAATCCTTGCAAATGAACTTGAGGTTTTCTGCCCACCCACATGACATAGACTCATTTGTCTGGAATTTAATGTTCAGGACATTCAACAGAAATTTTGACATGAAGAAATAATAGGCTCTCAGATTTTTTTTTTAATTCTTATTTAGAAAAAAAAACTCATCTAATTCCAGGTGTAACCCATTAAATTAAGCTACAAGGCCAGCCAAATGAGGTGGTGAACACCTGTAGTCCCAGCTACTTGAGAGGATGAGGCAGGAAGCTTGCTTGAACCCAGAAGTTGGAGGCTGCAGTGAGCTATGATCATGCCTATAAATAGCACTGCACTCCAGCCTGGGCAACAGTGAGAACTTGTCCCTAAAGCAAACAAAAAATGACAAAGGCAGCCTAATTCAATTTCCACTTTCCCCACCTAACAGGCTTAGGATCACAAACTGTAAAGGTTCTCTTTGTTTTATAGAGACGAGAAGCTACTTGTCCTAGGCACTTAGTAAATTAGGGACGATGCCAGCACTAGAATGTACTCAGGTGCTCCGAGACCTGGATGGACTTGTTCCTTGCACAATCTAGAAATCCGTGATAAAGAATAAATCATACAGGGTGTCCTTAATGAGCCCCTTCCATAGGCAGGTTGATGGGGGAGACCCCTGTAGATTCATCTTAAGTTATGTAGACTATGAAGCCACATGCTACTGGTGGGGGAAAACTTGCTCTTTGAGTCAGGTGCACCAGGGTTCAAGCCCTGACCCTGCATCTCTTACTATGTGGATGATTTGGGGTGGGGCAGGTTATCAGAGCTCTTGAGTCTCAGTCTCTTTAGCTGAAAAAAGCAGAGAAAACAATGCCTACCTAACCAAATGAAAATAAATTTAAAGAAGACAACATTTGTAAAGATGCTCAATTAAAGTCAATCCCTCTCCTAATTGCGGCTGCTTGAATTTCTTTCTCTTTCTTTCTTTTTTTGAGATGAAGTCTCAGTCACCCAGGATGGAGTGCAGTGGCTTGATTTGGCTCACTGCAACCTCCACCTCCCAGGTTCCAGCGATTCTCCAGCCTCTTAAGTAGCTGGGACTATAGGCATGCACCCCCACACTTGGCTAAGTTTTGTATTTTTAGTAGAGATGGGGTTTCACCATGTTGACCAGGCTGGTCTCGAACTCCTGACCTCAGGTGATCTACCTGCCTCAACCTCCCAAACTGCTGGGATTACAAGCATGAACCACTGCACTTGGCCTGAATTTCTTTACCTTAGAACAAAGCGTGCTATTATAGGGAAGGCTTCAATGACATGATCAACACATTTGCTAAGGTATATCAGTGATTGGACAAATATAAAATACCCAGGAGATTCTGCTCTGACCAATAAAAGATTCTGAGGGCTTTAGACGCCCAGCGAGAAGGACCTCTCTAGTCTGATTAGAGGTTAAAGGGGGCAAGAAAGGATGGGAGAGGGGAGGCCAGCACAATATAAACCAGAGATGTTCAATAGAAACATAACATAAGCCACATGTGTAATTTAAAATGTTTTAGTAGCCGCACTTAAGAAGTAAAAACAAGCATGTAACAGTAATCTTAATAGTACATTTTATTTAACCCAATATATCAAAATGCTATTATATGAACTTGTTCTCATTTAAAAATTATTAGTGTTTTTTGTTCTTTTTTCCTACTGAGTCTTCAGAATCAGGGTATATTTTACACTTGGAGTACACTTCAAGTTCTCACCATCTTGGACAGCACAGGTGTAGAAGTGTAGGCAAATCTCCACGTCCATCCACTGTGCTGGGTGTTGGGGGACCAAAAAGTCTAGATTAGAGCATGGGTTTACCCTCAAGGGACTCAGTATCTAGTTAGGGATCTAGAACAGATGGAGAACATTCACCCAACAATATATATTTGGCTGCAGGTTCCCACACTGCTTATTATAAGATACTCAACCTGCAGCTCAAGGCTTTTCTTATAAGCCTTAGACATACCCCAAGCACAATATTCTTTCCCATTGTCCACACAAGCAGTTGTCAGATGATGTAATTGATTTGGGGGTTTGGGACTATAGCACCCTAGGAAACAGCTCAAGAGAAGAGGGGGATGCCTTGCTTTCTAGTCCCTTTAGGCTACAGAATGCCCACTTTATATTGTGTGAGCCCAAATTCCAGACAAGTAGGAAAGAAACTGAAAGAGAAGTCTCAACCCTGCACAGAATGTTTACCTGTCTCCTGGAGCAGCAGCGGCAGCCATCCGTGTTGAAGAGGCAGAGTCTCTCACTGCCAGCTGCACCCACCCTGCCCCTGTCTCTTTCCCCTGCCCCTCCCTTGAGAGCCTCTTCATTTCCTCCACTGCCTGGCTCAGCTCACAGGGAGACTCAAACAACCCCAAAATGAAAAGCCAGTGGCTGACGTGGCTTGCAGAGCAACCTTCATGCTGTGCAGGCATGAGCCTCAGCAAAACCAGATATTGAAGTTTGCTTTAGATTCCCTAGCATTTTCTGGAAAGCCCTTTCCCCCTTTCTGCAACTCCACCCCTGTAGACTAATCTCAGATAATGCAAAAATGAAGCCGTGTGCTGCTGGTGGAGGAAACAACCAGTTTAAGGAAATACCAGGTTCTTCCTCAGCTATTTCTGCTGAGACACGAATTCACACTAAGGAGTTAATACTTTGTGGGCCATCTTTCCCAGGGATATTTGCATTTTTTAAAGACCGAAAAATAATTTTAAAAAAGAAGAACTCAAATGTATTGAGTGCTTACTAACTATTGGGCACTGTGCTAAGAGAATGATGCCTCACTCCAGGGAATGATAATGGTAGGATTTCAAGCAAGGTGGCACAGGTGGAACAGAGGTACCTTCCTGGTGCTTTCAGTAGACAACTCCTATGTGACCCTAACATGAGGAACAGTCCGCGGAGGATGTAAGACAGCTGCACTTTTTTTTCCCCTTAACTTTTAAATTTTAGCGCCATTTTCTTTGTTTATGGATTAAGGGTAGAGGAATTAAATTTGTTTTCGTCCACCCATTCATTCGCTCATTCATTCAACAAACGTTTACTGAGTGCCTACTCTGAGCCAGGTATTGGACCAAGTGCTGGGGATACAGCAATGATCAAGATGGGCGAAGCTCTGCTGTCATGAAACTTACAATACGGTGGGGAGAGACAGGCAATAAGCAAAGAAACAAAACAAGAGAATTACAGACTGTGATCATCCCATAAACAAAATGAACAAGGGGGTGTGATAGAGGCAACTAGGGAGTAGGATGGAGGCTCTTTAGATCCAGGCTGGGTGGGGAAGCCTCCCAGAGGAGGTAATGGGGTTTTTCTGCATCCCCACTGGTGCTCCTTCTTGGCCTCCTTGGCTTCCTCTTCCTCCTTCACCTACCTGCAGGCTTCAGAGCACAGTCCTGGGGCTTCTCCTTCATCCACAAACCCTCTCTAGGTGCTCTTGGCCAGTTTCATGACTCCAACCACTTTCTATACACTGATATCTCCCAAATTAATATCTCCAGCCCTAACAAGCCTATGACCACCAGACCCACACATTCAAGAGTCAAGCTGATATCACCTCTGAAAAGTCTACTGGCATCTCAAACTTAATATGCCCAAACAAGTCTCTCGACTCTCTGCTTCCTCCAGCCTGTTTCTGCTGCCTCAGTCCCTGTACTCTGTAAATTATCCACCTGATGGCTCAAACCAAAAAGCTGAGGAGTCACTATTTTTTCATTGTGTTTTAAACTGTTTTTGAATAAGTAGTTGTGGTAGGCAGAATAATGGCCTCCAAACATGCTCATATCTAATCGCTAGAATCTGTTAATATGTGACTTTACATGGCAAAAGGGACTCTGTGAATGTACTTAAGAACCTTGAGGCGAGTTATCTTGGATTATCTGGATGGGTTGAATTTAGTCACAGGAGTCTTTAAAAGTGGATAACCTTTCCCCTCTGTGGTCAGAGGAAGACATGAATTTGGGAGAAGAGTCAGAGACACTCTGCTGACTGTGAAGACAGAGGAAGGGGCCATGAGCCAAGGCCTGCAGGGAGACTCTAGAAGCTAGAAAAGACCAAGAAACAGTCTCCCCTCCAGCCTCCAGAAAGGAATGCAGCTCACCAATCCCTTTATTTTAGCCCAGTGAGACCTGTGTCAAACTTCTACCCTACAGAACTATAAGATAATAAATTTGCACTGTTTTAAGCCACTACATTTGTGATCATTTGTTATAGCAGTAATAGAAGACTAATAAAGCAACATACTCACATGACTCAAAATTCAGAGAGTACAAAATAGTAGACAACAAGCTTCCGTCTCACCCTGTCCTTACCCACCAACTTTTCCCCAGAAGTACCTAATGCTACCGACTTCTTGGTATATCTTTCCAGAGACATCCTATTCATATATAAGCAAATGGGGCTATGTATACTTTCACCTTGTATTTTAATACAAATGATAGCATACTATACATACTGTTACATTTTTCAAGTCAACAATATGGTCTACATGTTTTTCTTTGAGGCTTTTTTATTGTTTTAACCTGGCACCACCACATTCCATTGCATAGACGTAATTATTTAGCCATCTCTTATTGTTGGCTATTTCCAAACTTTTTATCACAAACAATGCCCTATGCAGAAATAACCTTGAACTTGCAGCATTTCATGCAGGACTCAGACAGAGACTGATTTGTCTCAGACTGAGACAAATCCAGGAGTCATCCCTGATTCTTCCTTTCCTTCATTCCTATCTAATCTGCTAGCCTGTCCTGTGGGTTCTATCTCCAAAACAAACTTCAGCCCACCACTTCTTTCCTTGTCCACCATCCCCACTCTATTCTAAGCCACCACTGTCTCTTGCCTGAGCCATTGCAGTGGACACATCTATGGTCAGGAAGACTCTTGAGATTCCTATACTTGTGTCTTGCCCTTTTGAGGAAGAGCCGTCTTGAGGCCTCAGAATTTTTGTTCCTGAAATAGGATCAATGAAAGTAAGCATCCAGATTTTTCTGTGAATGAATGAGTGGTGTTTCCCAAGACTTCAGCAATGGGGTTTCATTTGGAGGCTCTCCTAAAAAAGAAGCTTGTTAAACCTGAAAGGAAGATCAGATGAGTGTCTCTGTGTCTTGGAATATACGTAAATTTAATTGCATCTTTAGTATGTGTTTTCCTTCTGTGGGTTTCCAGGGCACTTAATGGGCTGGGAACAAGACAAGAATCTTTAGGAATGGAGACAAATTCACCTTAAACAAGAACCTGAGATTAAAGTTCTGCCTTTATTCTACTTAGCCACAGCCTAAATCCTTCCTTGAGGCCTCTTGAGGAAGTTCCAGGATGGAAACTGATTCAGAAAGTCCAGTGGTCCTGGTACAGGAAATAAAACATTAAAGAAACGAGCACTGCAGAGGGAGGCCCCCGTGACTATAAATGTAAAAAAGAAAACTCAAGGAGACTAACGGAAGAAAGGAATCAGATTTATGATGTATTTGCCATGGTATACTCTCTCTTCTTATAATAAAATGTTAATTAATTATTAAGTTTTTACTGTGTGTCATGCATTTTCACATATGCTTTTATTTAATTTCCTAATAACTCCATTTTACAGATAAGGAAACTAAGAGTCAAACAGTATATTTATTTTGTAGCCTTTCAGTAGTTGAGCCCCTGATCACAGAGTAAGAAGTAAGGACAGGTGGCAACTTCAGCAACTGTCCTGAACAATTAAAATGCACATCAGTGTGAATGACCTTCAGAATGTATTTCAATCTGTTAATATACACAGTAACATATATGTAAACTATACATGGCAGCTGAGAGTTGTGTTTAAGATCACAGATTCTTCTGAGACAGAGTCTCGCTCTGTCGCCCAGGCTGGAATGCAGTCGTGCAATCTCAGCTCACTGCAACCTCTGCCTCCGAGGTTCAAGCCACTCTCATGCCTCGGCTTCCTGAGTAGCTGGGGCTACAGTTGCATGCCACCATGCCTGGTTACTTTCTGTATGTTTAGTAGACAGAGTTTCACCATGTTGGCCAGCCTGGTTTTGAATTCCTGAACTCAAGCAAACTACCCGCCTCAGCCTCCCAAAGTGCTGGGATTGCAGGCGGGAGCCACCGCGCCCAGCCAAGATTACAGATTTTATAGAGAGACTTCCTGAGCTTCAGCATGCATAGTTCCATGATTACCTGCTGTGTGGCCTTGGGCAAATTCCTTTCCCTCTCTGGGCCTATTTCCTATTACATTTAAAACACTTAGATCTGTGCATGGCATAAAGTGGAATTTAGCCAGGCTACCCGTAATAAGGGCTTACTTGGTGTCAAGCACTGGGCTATGTAATACATAGAAAGCACTCATCCTGAAGACGGTCTCAGGGAATCTTCAGATCATTCTGCAAGGAAATCATTCTTTCTTTCCTGTAGTGAAGGAATCTGAAGCTCTAGAACATCCCCAGTGTCACGCAATCATCTGTTAAGTGGCAGAGTTGGGAATCCAGACCTTGCTTTGTCTGCTTCCAAAGCCTGGGCTCAGTAACAAGCAAAGCAGATGGTGGTGTTAGTGTGCAGTCCTGCTTTTTGGCAAGCCTGAGGCATGAGCTGCTCTTCCTGCTTACAGGTGCAGACACACATACTCCCCGCCACAAAGACACACAGGCAGCATTCAAGTGAGAAATGTCCCCAATGCCTGCGCCCTCTGCTGTCTGTGCTGTAGCAATTTCTGGTCTGAAAGGCACTTTCCTGGAGTAGAATTGCTGTTGGTTTTGGAAATGACTCCAACAAATTGAATCCTTGACGTCGGGAGATACTGAAGACATTGAATCTTTCTTATTTCCAGTTGCATGAAAACAAGAGGCTTTGACGAACCAAAGAAAATTAAGACACACGGAAAAAGTAAGCTTTTAGTGCCAGGTGCTCTCTTTTGGCAATAAAAAAGTGGTTTGAGCACCTTAAATTTTATTTTTTCAGAATTAAGTGTCAAGGATGGGGGGTCAGAGAAAGGTACATGGGGGAGTTTTTGCTCCTATCAGCAATACAATAGTCACCGTTGCTGAGAGGCTCCTTGAAGGCAAAATAGAACATGTTCGCAAAAATATGCAATGAGAAGATATCTCATCATGCAGCTCCTCACCTCCACACCCCACCCTGCACACACCCATTTCTTCTTACAAGAAAAAGGCCTCCAATTTTTACCACGCAAGAAATTATTCTCTGTCCCTCTCTCCTTTTCCTCTCTCCCACTCCTCTGTGCCCTTCTCTTCCAGAAAGAAATTTTAAAATGTCAGACCTTAAAGATGATCCAATGCCGCAGTTAAGAACACTGACTTCAAAGTCAGGCAAACCTGGGTTTGAATCCTGGTTTCAGCACCTTATGCAAGTTACTTAAACCCTCTGTGCCTCAGTTATACCTCATCTGTAAAATGAGGCTTAAAAACAATACCTACCTGATAGGATTGGTGAGATACTTGAATGAACTAATGCTTGTAAGTCCCTCAGCTCAGGGCCTGGCAAAGAGCTAATGCCTCCAAAGTGCTCCTTGATATTGTCACCCAATCAAGCTTCTTCATTTTATAGACAAGAAAACTAGATTCAGAAAGAGGGGATTTATCTGCGGTCATGTGGCCAGTTAGTGGCAGAGCCAAGACTGGAGCCAGGCATCTCATCTCATCTCATCTGGTACAGACATCTTTCTACTGTACCACACACAGCATCATGGATTTTCCCCCATTTCCTAACTAAGCAAAAGAGGTTGGGCCATTTCCCAGTTGGCCAGGTTTGTGCTGAACCAGTAACGTTGCCAGAGTCAGGCATCCTGGAGTGCATCCTGCAGTGCCGGCTCCCCTGTGAGCAGGAGCCAGCTCATGTCTGACAGTAACAGACTCTGTCCTAGGAGCTATCAAGCCCTGATAAAACTGATCCACAGAGCACTGAGCAACTGTCCTCTTATATTATTATTATTATTATTATTATTATTATTATTATTATTATTATTTTGAGACATCTGTTGGCCTCTCAGGCTGGAGCGCAGTGGTGCAATCTGGGCTCACTGCAACCTCCACCTCCCAGGTTCAAGAGATTCTCCCGCTTCAGCCTCCCGAGTCGCTGGGATTACAGGCGTGTGCCAACATGCCTGGCTAATTTTTGTATTTTTAGTAGAGACGAGGTTTCACCATGTTAGCCAGGCTGGTCTTGAACTCCTGACCTCACGTGATCTGCCTGCCTCAGCCTCCCAAATGTCCTTTTATTATTAATTTACTTTCTGGTAGCTGAAGCTCCAGAAAGAAGTTCACTAGATAGTGACACCACCACCAGCTTTCAAATGTTCTGGGAATAAAGTCTCTACATCCAGTCAGCCTCCAATCCACATTCCTGAGGGTCTCTCTCTCCCCCCACCCCTCCCTCTCTCTCCAAAGACCCTCTCCTAATGCAGAGAGTCTGGGTCATTGCCTATACTGTGTGTCACTTTCCCCCCACATCATACTATTTCACCTCAAATGCTCTTCTCTTCCCTCTGCTCAAAGGACACACACAGACCACCACACATATGCCTAAGGTATTTTGTTCTTTGGAAAGTATTCAAATTGTCCACAGCAATATTTAGTTCTTGCTGGAAAAAGTCAGTAATCTACAGCCAGGGTAGGTTCAGCTCCCAATGTCTCTGGAGAGGACAGATCTCATTAGCTCTGACAAGCATCCCCAGTGTTCCTGCTCCTAATCTTTGTCAAATTTTCCAAAATCCAGCTAGACCCAGGGGCTCCTTGCAGGCAGTCCAGGCTCTGTCTGATCCACTCAGTATCAGGTGGCCCACAGCTGCAAGGACCAGTCAGCTTTTTCTCAAGCCTGGGCCAGGCAAACCCTCTACATTTAGTAAACAGCGGCAAGGGGGATGCGGGGAGAGGTCTGAAAGATGGAAAAGGAGGAAGGGGTTATGGTTATGCTCCTTTCAACAGTTCAGTGATAATGATGCTATAATTCTGTAGCAGAAAGATGGCCCGCCTAGAAGTTAGAAGGGCTGAGTCCTAATCCTAGATCAGCCACTAAATGAACCATGTGCTCTTGGGCTGATCACTTTGCCTCTCTGCCTCAGTTTTCTCATTCTGCTATACAAGTGGGTTTGCCTTGAGAGTTTGTAAGAAGCTTTCCAGCACTTCTGAAACGCTGAAGTTTTTTAGTGACAATCTTTCGTTCACATGACATGTTACAGTTTTTCAAGAACTTCCATATGCAGGCATCATTTGGAGCTACTGTGGGTTTGGTTCCAGACTACTGCAATAAAGTGAAAATTGCAATAAAGTCAGTCACACAAGTTTTTTGGTTTCCAAATGCATATAAAAGTTATGTGTATGCTGTACTGTAGTCTGTTAAGTGTGCAATAGCATTGTGTCTAAAAACATCTTAAAGAAAACATGCTTTATTGCTAAAAATGTTAACAATCATTTGAGCCTTCGGGGAGTCATGACCTTTTTGCTGGTGGAGGTCTTGCCTTAACATTAATGGCTGCTGACTGATCAAGGTGATAGTTGCTCCAGGTTTGGGGTGGTCATGACAATTTCTTTCTTTTTCTTTTATTTATTTATTTTGAGATGGAGTTTCACTCTTGTTGCCCAGGATAGAGTGCAGTGGCATGATCTCAGCTCACCGCAACCTCCACCTCCCAGGTTCAATCAATTCTCTTGCCTCAGCCTCCCGAGTAGCTGGGATTATAGGCATATGCCACCATGCCCAGCTATTTTGTATTTTTAGTGGAGATGGAGTTTCTCCATGTTGGTCAGGCTGGTCTCAAACTCCTGACCTCAGGTGATCTGCCCGCCTCAGCCTCCCAAAATGCTGGGATTACAGGCATGAGCTACTGTGCCCAGTTCTTAAACTAAGAAAACAATGAAGTTTGCCACATGGATTGACTCTTCCTTTTATGGAGATTTCTCTGTAGCATATGATGCTGTTTGATAGCATTTTACTCACAGTAGAACTTATTTCAAAACTGGAGTAATCTTCTCAAACCCTACTACTGCTATCAACCAAGTTAATGCAATATTCAAAATCTTTTGTTGTCATTTCAACAGTGTTCACAGCATCTTCACCAGGAGTAGATTCCATCTCAAGAAACCACATCCTTTACTCACCCATAAGAAACAACTTCTCATCCATCCAAGTTTGATCATGAGATTGCAGCAATTCAGTCACATCTTCAGGCTCCACTTCTAGTTCTCTTCCTGTTCCCACCACATCTACAGTTACTTTCTCCACTGAAGTTTTGAACCCCTGAAAATTATCCAAGAGGATTGGAATCAACTTCTTCCAAACTCCTTTTAATTTTATATTTTGACTGCCTCCCATGAATCATAAATATTCATAGTGGCATCTAGAATGGTGAATGCTTTCCAGAAGATTTCCATTTACTTTGCCCAGATCCATCAGAATCACAATCTATGGTGGCTATAGCTTTACAAAATGCATTTCTTAAATAATAAGACTTGAAAGTCAAAATTACTCCTTGATCCATGGGCTACAGAATGAATATTGGGTTAGCAGGCATAAAAACATTTATCTCCTTATGAATCTCCATCAGAGCTCTTTGGCAATGAGTTGCGTTGTCAATGAGTAGTAAAATTTTGAAAGGAATTTTTTTTTTTTTTTTTTTTCCTGAGAGTAGGTCTCAACAGCAAGCTTAAGATATCCAGTAAACCATGCTGTAAACCAATGTGCTGTCATCCAGGGCTGTGTTGTTCCACTGATAGAGCCCAAGCAGACTCTATTTAGCATAGTTCTTTAGGGCCCTAGGATTTTCAGAATGGGCAAATGAGCATTGGCTTCAACTTCATGTCGCCAGCTGCATTATCCCCTAACAAAATATTCAGCCTATTCTTTGAAGATTTGAAGCCAGGCATTGACTTCTCTCTAGTATGAAAGTCCTAGGTGGTATCTTCTTCCAGTATAAGACTATTTTGTCTATGTTAAAAATCTGTTGTTTATTGTAGCCACCTTCATCAATGATCTTGGCTAGATCTTCTGGATAACTTGCTGCAGCTTCTGCTTTGGGACTTTCTGCTTCACCTTGCAGAAATCTCCATAGGCTTCACCTATGGAGATGGCTTCTTTCTTTAAACCTCATGAGCCAATCTCTGCTAGCTTCCAACTTTTCTTCTGCAGCTTCCTCACCTCTCTCTGCCTTCATAGAATTGAAGAGTGTTAGAGCCTTGCTCTGGATTTGGCTTTGACTTAAGGAAATGTTGTCACTGCTTTGATCTTCTATCCAGACCAATAACGCTTTCTCCATATCAGTAACAAAACCATTTTGCTTTCTTATCATTTGTGTGTTCACTGTAATATCACCTTCAATTTCCCTTAAGAACATTTTCTTTGCATTCATGACTTGGGTAACTGTTTGGTATAACAGGCCTAACTTTCGTCCCTTCTTGGCTTTCAGCATGGCTTCCTCACTAGGCTTAATACTTTCTAGCTTTGAATTTAAAGTGAGGAACATGCAACTCTTCCTTTCACTTAAACACTTAGAGGTCATCGTGGAATTGTTAATTGGCCTAATTTCAATATTGTTGTGTCTCAGGCAATAGAAAGGCCTGAGGGGGGAGAGAAAGAGAGGGAGAGAGAGAGAGATAGGGGAATGGCCAGTTAACAGAGCAATGGAGCAATCAGAACACACAATTATACTTATTAAATTCTCTGTCTTATATGGGTGCTGTCTGTGGTACCCCAAAACAATTACAATAGTAACATCAAAGGTCACTGAGTACAGATCACCATAACAGATAAAATAATCATGAAAAAGTTTGAAATATTGTAAGAATTACCAAAACGTGACACAGAGACACAAAATGAACACATGCTATTGGAAAAATGGTGCTATAGACTTGTTTGACACAGGTTTGCCACAAACCTTCAATTAAAAAAAAAAAAAAAAGCAGTATCTGCAAAGTGCAGTAAAGCAGAATGCAGTACAACAAGTACATCTGTACCTTATTATTTAATCCTCCTTAAAAACCCATTGATGTAGGTAGAGTATTTGGCAGATGACAAAACTAAGGTATCTGGTGAGTAAGCAGTTATGGGCAAACCGTGGCAGAGCTTACTGCCAAAATGAATGATCTGCACTTCTAGCCACTTCTGACTGAAGCTGACCTTCTAGGGTTAGACCACTTTCCCCAGTGAAAGGTCAACGAGACGGGCTCCTGGGAAATGCCAAAGAGGCTTTGTTGCCTTGGGTTCAGGGGTCAAAGGTCTAGGCTGTTCCTTAAGTCCTTTTGATGTCTTTTTAACATTTTTGGACCCAAGGGTAGGTTTGACTTAGCTCCATACTCTACGTTTGCTTGTCTTTTGAACTTCAGAGATGAAAGGCAGATCCCATAGCACTGAAGAGATTTTCCAGACCACTAGCTGGTCAGGGCAGAGCTAAAGCTAAACCCAGGCCACCTACTTCCTACTGCTGAGCTAGTGCCCTCTGGAAGCATTGGCACATGGTGGTGGCCGCTGCTGCCCTGGCTAAGGGGGTCCAATTAACTTGAGTCAGGGTCAGCGCCTTCCTTCCTGTAACCCCTTCATCCCCACCCCAGGCTGTGAAACCCCACCATCTGTTTATGAGGCGGGTGGCCACAGAGATAGGCTGATGGTGAGGGGGTTTCACACACTGCGGTAACTAAGGCCTGAGCCCCACCCACTCTCCACCCCTGCGCTTAGTCCCACTTAACAGATAGAAGATCCTATTGTCCTTGAGCACTGTTAAGGGCTGAACTCTGTCCCCCAAAATCCATGCTGATGTCCTAACCCCTAGTACCTCAGAATGTGACTGTATTTGGAGACAGGGTCTTTAAAGAGGTATTAAGGATAAATGCAGTCATTAGGGTGAGCCCTACTCCAATATGACTAGTGTCCTTATAAGAGGAAATGTGGACACAAACACATGCTGAGGGAAGACCCACGTGAAGACACAGAGAGAAGGCAGTCATCCGCAAGCCAAGGAGAGAGGACTCCGAAGCAACCAAGTCTGCCAGCACCTTGATCTTGGACTTCCAGCCTCCGGAATAGTGAGAAAATAAATTTCTGTTGTTTCAGGCCTCAGTACTTTGTCATGGCCACTCTAGCAGACTCATGCGGGCACTTGCTCCAGACGCCGACCCCCTTGACCCTCCCTCGCTGCCCCTGCATTCTCCTCCATACACCCCTGAGCCCCAGCCCCAGATTCATCAAGTCCTTGGAGTCAGGAGAGTGCGCTCCATGAATCCGCAGCCACATTTTCCCATTTCAGGACCTTTGAGGAGTGCTGGTTTGTGCTTCAAAGTGGGCCAGGGAAGGGTAAACTGCCTTTGGAGCATTTGAGAGACTGAGGAGAGAAGAACAATCACTGAGAAAACAGACGGATGAATACTTTGCGTGAGAATCCTGCCACCCATGACAAGTCAGCTCCCATGCCTCCAGAGTCTCCAGCTAGAGCTCTCGCGGTAACAGCTCAGTGGGCGCTTCCAGGCAGCCAGGGATGTGCTGCCCTCTGGATTCATTAACACAGGGTTTCTTGGGGCCAGGAGAGGTGCCAAGGCCCTGGGAGAAGCCAAGCCTCAGAGGACCCTCTCGCTCACAGAGAATGCATGGACCCCCAAGTTCTACTCCCAGACTCACACTCCTCTTGTAGGTGGGAAAGGGACGGAGGGGTGGAGGGGGAACGCCCTGTTCCACATGCTGTATTTACTCTGGGCATGGCTAATGACTCCAGGGCCTTATCATTCAGCCCTCAGACTGGGCTGGGTAGGTCTGAGAGTTAGGGAAAGTCCGTTCCCACTGCCCTCGGGGAGAGAAGAAAGGAGGGGGCAAGGGAGAAGCTGCTGGTCAGACCGTCGGACCCACAATGAAAACGCTCCTTCTTTTGCTGCTGGTGCTCCTGGACCTGGGAGAGGCCCAAGGATCACTTCACAGGTGAGGAGACATCCCTGCACTGTGTTCAGCTAGGTAGTCCCCTGCCCTGCAGCTCAGGGCTGCTCTGGGATAGGAAAGCTGACGGGGAGATGAAGAGGAGGAGAAGCTGAGGGTTTGCATCAATGCATGGAAGAGGCTTACCCAGTGGCCGTCTGTGTATGGCCTTCATCTCCAGTCCTCAACAAGTCATCCTCCTGCCTCCACCTCCACGGAGGTGTCTTCCCAAGTCCCGGGGAGCTTCTTGTGTTGCAAAAGAGCAGAAACCTGCAGTTGTGGTTTGTAGCTCAAAGCACCCCAGTACTTCCCCAGGGGACTGACCATCACTGCTTCCAAGAGTTTTCTGTCCCTTTAAATCAGCCCTTCGTGATGTTCGTGTAAAACCGCAGACCTCCCCACATCTTCCATTTTCCTAGAAGATCTCAAAGAGCTCAGCTCCAGGAGGGGAGCCATTTCCACTCTAAGATTCTAAGACTCTCCAGGGCAAAGATGAGGCCGGGCAGTCTGAATGGCAGAGAGGACGCTGATCCTGCATGCTGTCTTGCAGATCCCCCCCTCTGTCTTCTCTAGTTGGCCCCTGAGAAAATGGGATGGGAACAGGGGGAAGAGGGAAGTAGAAGTACATCTCCTCCTCACACTGGGCTTTGTCTCCAGGGTGCCCCTCAGGAGGCATCCGTCCCTCAAGAAGAAGCTGCGGGCACGGAGCCAGCTCTCTGAGCTCTGGAAATCCCAGAATTTGGACATGATCCAGTTCACCGAGTCCTGCTCAATGGACCAGAGTGCCAACGAACCCCTCATCAACTACTTGGATGTGAGGCCTCCTGGGATCAGGGCTGGGGAGAGGTGGGAGCTGGAGGAAGGCCCAGCATCAGGGCATGGCCAGTGCCATATCAGTAGCGCTGAAGGCCATTGTGGATTTCTTCACTTGGATGGATGATCCATGTGGACTGATTCCCTGGGTTGCCATGGAGTTGGCTAAGCAGGCCCCAATGTACCCAAATGTCAGAGCTCTCTGCAGAAGGCAAGGGCTGAAAGCATCATCCCACACTGAAGGCCCCTGCTTCTGCTCTCAGCTGGGCAGCTTACTGGCTGTGTACCCTTAGGCAAGTTACTTAACCTCTCCCAGCCCTAGTTCCCTAGTCTGTAAAACAGGTGGTTCTTCCTCCACTGCCTCTCCTACAATGTATTTATAAGAATCAGGTTAATGCAAGTAAAATCAAATGAAGTAGCCAGAGGCTTGGTTTGATTTCCTCACTCATAACCATGTCTCTGCTCCTTTTACCTTTTATTTTCCAGCATTGCCACTTCCTAGGCTCTGTAAACTCCAGTCTGTAGTACCCCAGGCTTTGGCCCCAGGGAGCTTTCCCTTGGCTTCCTAGTGAGCACCCTTGTCCCTTGCCACCACCCACACCCGCTTTCCTTCTCACTCTTCCTTGCAGATGGAATACTTCGGCACTATCTCCATTGGCTCCCCACCACAGAACTTCACCGTCATCTTCGACACTGGCTCCTCCAATCTCTGGGTCCCCTCTGTGTACTGCACCAGCCCAGCCTGCAGTAAGTGGGGCCAGGAGCACCAGCAGAGAATGTCTGGGGGCCAGTCCTGGGAAGCCAAGCCTGATACTCCGGGGAAGCAGGGCTTAGGTTCCAAAAACTGACCACCCCTGCCACACCAGCTTCCCCTCTCCATCTTTGAGTCTGCCCTGGAACTGCTTACAGCAGAGATAGAGCAAGGCCAAGGAAGAACTAAAATGTGGCTGCTGTGCAAGAGAGCAACTTCCATACAGATCAGAATTAATAGAAAGAAAGCCATTGAAAAGAGAAATCTTTGACATAATGACTCACTTCCTTTGGAACACCCAAAGGAATGTAGGGGAAAGTTTAATTTAATTGGTTATTTCTGAGCAGGTAGGTTAGTTGGGTTCTAGTGTAGACAGTCTGCTTGCTTCAAGGAGGCTTGGTAGCCTTATCTCCTGGTGCACAGAGGTGCGGCTGGTGGGGCACAATGGCATGGGTGGGTCCATTTGGCCAGAGGTAACTCGGAGGTTTCAGCAAGGATTGGAAAAGAAGAGCTACAGAAAGATAACTTGTTTGACACAGGACAAGTCCCAGAGACAGAATCTCCCTGGAAAGCCCAAGGCTAGAGATGTCCACAGGTTGGGAGAAAAGTTGGGAGTAATTTCCTGGGGCAATTGTTTACCCCTGAGTTTCTTCTGAAGACCAACCTCTGACCCACAACGGGTGGCAGGGACTGTGGCTGGCGCCTGATAAATGGCACTTATCTTGGTGTGCCTCATGAGGTCATTGTGGACAATCAGGTTTGCTCAGGGACAGCTATTTGGTTTCCAATTAGGCCACATCTGTAGCTAGAGGGAAATGTAGTTGCTCACTAGGGAGGGGCATCGCCAGGCTTCTAGGGGCTCTCCCTCAGTGTTGAGAGCTAAGGGAAGAGACCCTGCTGCACTGGGGCTGGGTGGCATCAGGGCGAGGATGCAGGCAGTGAGCCGATGGCATAGGCAAGAGCAATGCACTTCTTTCCAGAGACGCACACCAGGTTCCAGCCTTCCCAGTCCAGCACATACAGCCAGCCCGGGCAATCTTTCTCCATTCAGTATGGAACCGGGAGCTTGTCCGGGATCATTGGAGCTGACCAAGTCTCTGTGAGTGCAAGTCCTTCATCTTTTCTCTCTTGGCCAGAAACTTGGGAGACTTATGCAGAGGTCTTGGGTTTCAAAACTGCCTCAGGAATGGGTGGAAACAGGGGTTAGGACTAACTTCTAGGGGAAAGGGGGACCAACACTCCCCACCTGAGATGGTAGCAGTTGGTCAGTCTGCACAGCACGCTGCACCCTGGGGGAGGACAGCGCAGGGGGACTCCGGCAGGAAGCAGTGCCCAGTGCACAAAGCCTGTTGGCAGGGTGCACAGCTGGATCTCCAGTCTCTAGGGCATTGAGGAGATAAGACCAGGTCGCCATCTTGAAGGATAAAGAAGCCCATGTCAGCGGGCGAGGTTTGGACTCAGTAAAATAAGGGGGCAAGGTCTGAAATGAGAGCCCAGTCACAGAGCCAAGGCAGAAACCCAGTTGTCCAAAGGCCAAGGCCCAAACTGAACTCAGTGCAGAGCTCATGAGCTGTTCCTCAAACTCCCTCTGACCTCTGACCCTCTGACTCCCTCTGAAGTCCTATGGGTCCTAGAACTATGGGAATCAGACAAATGTGGGGACAGAGAACCAGGTACTTTTTCAGGCTTATAGACAGCAATATATGCCTGGGCCTTGGGAGACACAGAGGTTGACCTATTCCTGGCGAGCATTGGTCCATGGGGGGGTATTCCCGAGGCCAGGAGGGCACAGCTTTCATCAACATCCCTTAGAGTGGGTGGAGTAGGACATATTATCAGCTGAAAGAATGCCAGAAGCAGAAGAACACCATCTATGTAAAAATATCATAGAGATAAAATAATGCACTGCATTTTCTATTGGAACTATTTGTGTGTGTGTGCATACACACATTACATATATATTATATAATATCCTATGTATGAATATATAACATATAGTATACTGTATATATCCATCTGTATATTTTATATAGATATAATATACATTAGATGTAGTCTATAATAATTGCATAATTTTATATATGTTATATATTATATACTTAATATGATATGCAATACATTATATTAATATGTTATATAATATATTATAAGTGATATAATGTATTATATTAATAATATATTATGTGTTATTAATTAATATGCTGTGTATATTAATATATAATATACTAATCTATTATATAATATATTAACATAACATATCATATATGTAATGTGTATGTATAATATATAAAATTATATATATTATGACATATACATATATATTATATATCTAATTACACATAATATATATATAAAAATACAAATAACTATTTAGAAGGCTACATCCCAAACTGATCATCACAATAACCTCTGAGATGCAGGGAAGGCACTGAAATGGGAATAGAAAGGGGAATTTGTGCCTATAGCTTGTCACCTATCTGTTGGCTCACCTGGTTGGTGTAGGGCAGCAGCCAAGCCCACAGCAATGTCAGCTGCACTGCTCCTTCCCTCAGTTTTTCTGGCTCCAGGGCCAGGTGTGCACTTACCTCTATAAAGAATCATCAGATTTTGCTGCAGAACATCCCCATCATTGAGGATGGAGACTTGGGGACAGGGAGAGAACAATGAGGGTTCCAGTCCACCCTCACACTCATGGGTTCCAACTGGCCCTTTTTCTCCCACTTGACATCTATCTTCCCTTTCTGCTGTGCAAACTGTAGACAGCAGCTGCAGCACCAGGCCAGAAACAAGTACACTGTTTAACTAGCACCCACAGTTGCATATAATCAATATCTATATCCATATCATTTCATCTATATCTATAGTACCTCCTAATGGCTCTGCTTCTCTTATCAAACCCTGACTGACATAATAAAGATAGGACATGCCAAAATGTGTAGATGAAGCTGATGTAGCCCTTAAAGGGACCGTGTAGCCTGAAATGCATGTATTATTAATAGAAATGCTAATAATCAATTATCTAAGTTCCTATTTCAAGAAACAAATAACAAGAAAATGAGCAAACCATAAACAAATAATAGTACATCAAACCC
Source organism: Theropithecus gelada (assembly GCF_003255815.1). NCBI lineage: Eukaryota > Metazoa > Chordata > Mammalia > Primates > Cercopithecidae > Theropithecus > Theropithecus gelada. Next base: position 159,603,822 of record NC_037668.1, read on the forward strand.
AAAGAAATCAAAAGGAAGGAAATAATAAAGAGTAGAATGGGACATTAATGAAATAGAGAGATCACACAGGAAATTAACAAAGCCAAGAATTAATTCTTTGCAAGAGTAATAAAATTGGTTAACCTCTGACATGACTAATTAAGAAAAAAGAAAGAAAATACAATTTAACAGTATTAGAAATGAGAAAGAGAACCCTAAAGTTATCAAGAATAATTTTATATTGATAAATTTTACAATCTTCAAAAAATCAACAAATGCCTTGAGAAATACAGCATACCAAAACTGATGCAAAAACAAAAGTTAGAAAATGTGAATCTTTTAAAGATATACTCTGTTATTAAAAAATCCTTCCACAAAGAAAACTCCACAAAGAAAAGCCTCACTGACAAATTCTTCTAAACACTAAAAAAAAAAAAAAAAAAAAAAAATTCACAAACTCTTCCAGATATTTGATAAAGTAAAAACACTTTATAACTCATTTTATGAAACCAGCACAACTTTAATAATGAAACTTGAAAAGGACATTATAACAAAAGAAAATATAAAATTACAGACCAATCTTTCTCTCATGAATGTAGATGCAAAAGTTCAAAATGAAATACTAGCAAATAAAATCTTGTGGTGTATAAAAAGATAATACATCTTAACCAAGGGTCATCTTTCTAGGAATTTATCATTTAGCAGAATAAAAGGAGAGAAATCATATGACCAATATGATTATATTAATAGATTAATAACATTGAACATCTATTCATGACTTCAAGAAAAACCCTTAGCAAACTAGGAATAGAAAGTAACTCCCTTAATCTGATAAAGATGAAGGGCTTCATCTACAAAGAAGCCCACAGCAAACTTTATACTTAATGGTGAATTGTCGAGAGACTTCTCCATACGATCAAGAATGAGACAAGGACACTCAATCTCACCACTTCTATTCAACATTGTACTGAAAATCCTAGCCAGTGCAACAAGAAAAAAAGAAACGAAGAACATTAAGATGGAAAAGGAAGAAATAACACTGTCGTTATTAATGTATGACAAGATTCCATAAGTAGAAAATCCAAAAATATCTACAGAAAGGATATTGGGATTAATATGTGAACTTAGCAAAGTTGCTGGATATGAGGTCAACATAAAAAAATCATTTAGGGCCAGGCATGGTGGCTCACGCCTGTAATCCCAGCACTTTGGGAGGCTGAGACGGGTGGATCATAAGGTCAGGAGTTTGAGACCAGCCTGACCAACATGGAGAGACCCCATCTTTACTAAAAATACAAAAATTAGCCAGGCGTGGTGGCGCACACCTGTAGTCCCAGTTACTCAGGAGGCTGAGGCAGAAGAATTGCTTGAACCCAGGAGGCGGAGGTTGCAGTAGAACCGAGATCATGCCACGGCACTCCAGCCCGGGTGACAGAATGAGACTCCGTCTCAAAGAAAAATCATTTGGATTTATATATACAGGTGGTGGATCCTTATCACAAATATTTGGGACCGGAAGTCTTTTAGGTTTCAAATTTTTTCAGATTTTGAAATATTTGCATTACACCTACAAGTTTAGTATCCCAAATCTGAAAATCCATAATCTGTAGTACTCCAGTGAGCATTTTCTTTTAGCGTCATGTTGGCACTCAAAAAGTTTTGGATTTTGAAGCACTTCAGTTTCAGATTTTCAGATTTGTGATGCTCAACCTGTAGCAAGTAAAACAAATGGCAAATAGATTTTTAATGACACTATAACACCATCAAAACCATAGCTACTTTGAAGCAAATTTAACCAAAAAATGTGCAAGAACTCCACTCTGATAATAGAAAACTTTACTAAATAAAAGTAAAAGACTTGCATAAAAATCACAAATGTTACTGAGTAAAATTAAAAGAAGACCTGTATTGAAAACTAAACCATGCTCATAGATTGAATGACTCTGTTTTATTTAAAAGTCAGATTTTTTCCAATTGATCTATAGAACCAATTTTATTCCAATTAAAACAAGAGCACTTTTTCTTAGAAATTAACAAACTGATTCTAACATTTATATGGATGTGTAATACACCAAAACAACCTTGCTGAAGAAAAACACTGGTAAATATTAAGATTTATTATAAAGTTACAGCGATGTAGATGTGTGGTGTTGGCACAGAATTTTAAAAATATACAAATGGAAAAGAACAGAAAATACAAAACCTATCCACACAGTCATCTGATTTATGTTGAACATGACACTGCAGGATGTGGAGGAAATGGTGGTATATTTATTAAGTAGTGCCAGGTCATATGAATATCCAGATAGAAAAAAATAAATCTTGACTCCTACCTTACACATTACCACATTTCAGATAGACTCCAGATCTCAATGTGAAAGGTAAACAATAAAGCTTTTAGAAGAAAATATGGGAAAATGTTTTCAAAATCTTAGGGGAGACAAAATTTTCTGAAACAAGTTACAAAAAAACAATGTGCAATAAGCACAATGTTGAGTGACAGAAGCCAGATACCAAAGCGTTCATATGGGATGATTCCATTTATATAAAATCCAAAAAATAGGCAAAACCAATATACGCTATTAGAAGTCAGGAGACTGGCTCTTCTTGAGTAGGAGCGCAATGATTGGCAGGTGCATGAGGGCTTCTGAGGTTTTGGAATGTTCTGTTTCTTGAGAATATAGCAAGCATCTTTGTGCTTATTTAGTCAAGGAAAGTTGGGAAGGAGAAGAATTAACTTCAAGACAGAGGAGAATCCAGGAATCAAACTCTTTGCCAGCAATCCCCTGTGCCATTTTCCTGTGGGCTTTCTCCTGCCAGGTGGAAGGACTGACTGTGGTTGGCCAGCAGTTTGGAGAAAGTGTCACAGAGCCAGGCCAGACCTTTGTGGATGCAGAGTTTGATGGAATTCTGGGCCTGGGATACCCCTCCTTGGCTGTGGGAGGAGTGACTCCAGTGTTTGACAACATGATGGCTCAGAACCTGGTGGACTTGCCAATGTTTTCTGTCTACATGAGCAGGTAAGACCCATCAAGACTGTGAGGTTAAAGTCAGTTATAACTATAGGGACACAACACGTGCTCTTGACTTAGCCGTCAAAAGACCTGATTTGGGTCTTTAGCTTGGTCTATTATCAGCTGTGTGATCTTAGTCAAAACATTTAACCTCTCTGAATATTGAGGAAATGGGATTTGCTTCATCAAGTAGTTGTGAAAGCACTTTGTAAACTCTACTACACTGGCTTAAATTTAAGGAGTCTCTGGGATTGGTTCTTCATTGATGCTGTCACTAAATATCAAGCTCCTATTATATGCTGAGTATGATGCTCACACTGGGGACACAGTGAAACAAGAAAGACAGCACCTGCAGGAGGAGCAGGCAGAAACAAATGAAAAGTTAAGCTGACGATAAAATAATTGCATACTGATGGATGAATAAACAAAATGTGGCATATCCAAACAATCAAATATTATTCAGCCTTAGAAAGGAAGAAAATTCCGAGATATGCTACAATACAGAAGAAACTTGAAGACATAATGCGAAGTGAAATAAGCTAGTCATAAAAAGACTAATACTGTATGATTCCACTTAGGTGAAGTACCTAGAGTAGTCAAATTCGCAGGCAGAAAGTGGACTGCCAGTTGCCAGAGCCTGGGGAGGGGAAGTGAGGAGTTCTTAAACCATTGTTGATGGCCTAATGGGTATAAAATTCCAGTTCTGTAAAATGAAAGGTCTGGATTTTACACAGTGTGCACATACTTAACACTACTGAATTGTAGACTCAAAAATGGGTAAGATAGTACATTTCATGTTACATATTTTTACAACAATTTTTTACAATTGCATTGTTGTTGGAAAACAACAACAATGTTTGTTGTTTCTAGGCACTCTTGCCCGGCATCCTTGGAGGGTCATTTCCTCTTCCTCCTTACACAGGAAGGTGATTTCTGACCTTCCTGACTGCTTCCAGGTCAGACCTGGCCTGCATTCACTCTGTTTCAGCATAAGCCCATTCCTCTCATTCCCCTCTCCCACATGGAGGGTCCTGGATTTTCCCTATCAAGCTGTGCTTCCTCTCCAGCATGACGGCACTCAGTACCAGGCCTAGGCAGAGCTGTGAGTGAGAGAGGCAGGTTGTCTAGACACTTCTGCTTCCCCTTGCAGAACTTCCTTTTCCCGTCACCTGGGAAAAGTGGGCTGTAATGGGGAATATCGAGGCTTGGCTGTCAGACCGACCTGAATTTGAATCCTGCCACTTACATTGCTTCATCTCACTGAGGCTCAGTTTCTTCCACGGACCACTAGGTTGATGTGAGTTAAATAAGTTTAGATAGACAAAATCCCCAGTACAGGGCCTTGCACCAAGGTAATCAACAAATGTGAGTTCCTTTCCCCACTCCCTCTCTAAAACCACTGTCCTAAAATTCCTACAGGTATTCCCTTCTCTCCTCTTTACTACCCTGATTTCAGTTTTGTATCTTTCTGATCCTTTTCCTCCTCAAAATGAATCTGTCTTAGGTCCGATTTCTCCAGAATCTTGCTAGGTTCCAGAACATAATCTGAGATATTAATACCAATGGAAATAAGTGTTCAAGCTCTAGTGAGTCATGATACATTCAAATCGGCCTCTTTGCCTTAACATAATGAGTGAAGAACACAAAAACACCGGGTGCTGTCACAACCATAGTGGGGAAGATACCTTGGGAAAAGGTGTCTTTGGGGGTTGCTTCAAGTCACACAATGTGTACCCACCCAGGATGGTCCTGGCCTTAGTTCTGAATGACAGACCTGCTGGCCCCATTTCCCAACTCCTTAACCTTTTTATCCAAGAAGCAGGACATTCACAAATGGTCAAGAGGAGCTGTTTCTAATCTTGTGTCAAAAAGGCCCAGACCAATCCACTTGCAGTAGTCAAGAGTTCTGGTCTCAAAGCCTAGGCTGATGTTTCTGCCTACCTGGCTGCTTGGTATGAGACCAAGAAGCAAAGTGTCTTAGCTGAGACTCACCCCTAGAGTTTTGCAGTGGCCCTTCCTGGACAGTTTGTATTTCTCTCCATGTAGTAACCCAGAAGGTGGTGCGGGGAGTGAGCTGATTTTCGGAGGCTACGACCACTCCCATTTCTCTGGGAGCCTAAATTGGGTCCCAGTCACCAAGCAAGGCTACTGGCAGATTGCGCTGGATAAGTGAGTATTCCCCATGAAGCAGTTACAGTACTAGGGGTAAACTCAAAAGAGGCACAACTCAAACGGAATTAACTGAAAAACCACTGGTCGCTAGCAGAGGATGCCAGAAGCTTACTGTGGTTGAAGGTATGGAGGTGCTGAGCAAGTGTGCAGGAAGGGACCTCTGTAACCAGGGCAGCAGACAAAGCTTCCTTCCTTGTACATGTGGCGTGCCTTTAATTCAACAGACAGTCAATACTAGCGCACAGCCTGCTCCCCTTTGTTCTTTCAACACTGACACACAAGGCGAGGGATGAGTAACATGGGGGTTTGCACAGGTGAATTGGATTCAGATCTTGCCCTCAAAAAACTTGTACAGAAGATGAGAGGCACCCAAACCACTATCCTATAAAATGGAAGGTGGTCAGTGCTCCAAGAGAGGTGCCATCAACGTGGTCCAGCAGACAGGCACAACAGCTTCTATCTGAAGAACCCTCCAGTGCGTCATGGAGGGGATTACATTGAAACTGAGCTGGGAAATATATACAGTATCTGGGCATGAAGCAATTGGGGAAGTGGGACTACATGCCTGCCTCATACCTAGCGCCGTGCTAAACAATGCAGGAATTGGAAAAGTGCAGTTCAAGTTTCAATTTAGCTAGGATTGAGTTCCTGCAAGGTATCAGGCATTAGGAATGCAAAAAATAAAAGGTCTCAATGCTCACTGTCTATTGAGGGTTTTTCACACTGTAGGAATTCACCTATTTATGGGTCATGACATCATTTTAGAAGATCCTGACCAGGCGTGGTGGCTCACACCTGTAATCCCAGGACTTTGGGAGGCCAAGGCAGGTGGATCAGAAGGTCGAGAGACTCAGACCATCCTTGCCAACATGGTGAAACACTGTCTCTACTAAAAACACAAAAATTAGCCAGGCATGGTGCCACACGCCTATAGTCCCAGTTACTCGGGAAGCTGAGGTAGGAGAATCGCTTGAACCTGGGAGGCAAAGGTTGCAGTGAGCTGAGGTCGAGCCACTGCACTCCAGCCTAGGTGACAGAGTGAGACTCCATCTCAAATAAATAAATAAATAAATAAATAAATAAATAAATAAGATCATAAGATCATGACCTACATTTTTTGATGAATTGGAATGTGGTAGAAAATACCAGAGTGCACCTCAATTGCATGAATGGGTGCGTGTGTGTGCACTGGGTCAAGAAGTAAACAGATTTCTTCCTATGGATCTCAGTAGAAAACAACTGAGGAACACTCATATGGTGGGGGGAAATCATTAATGTGCTCCAGGTGCTGGAGAGCCCACAAAAGAGTGGGAGTTTCCTAGGAGCCAGGGGAGGGAAGGTGGGCTGACTGCTACTCTGTCGCCTCAGCATCCAGGTGGGAGGCACTGTGATGTTCTGCTCCGAGGGCTGCCAGGCCATTGTGGACACAGGGACTTCCCTCATCACTGGCCCTTCCGACAAGATTAAGCAGCTGCAAAATGCCATCGGGGCAGCCCCCGTGGATGGAGAAGTGAGTGCCTGCCTGGGGAAGGGAATGGTGGGGGCAGGAGAGCCAGGCCTTCTCTTGGGAGGTGGGAAGGCTCTAAACAGATCCTCCGTATTGGGTTTTAGTATGCTGTGGAGTGTGCCAACCTTAATGTCATGCCGGATGTCACCTTCACCATCAACGGAGTCCCCTACACCCTCAGCCCAACTGCCTACACCCTGCTGGTAAGAACTATTTCCTTATTCTGCAGGCCACAAGGCCCTCCCCACTTGCCTACCACTTCCCCTTTTCAGTCGCCTGCACTTTGCCCGACTTTACCCTAAGCCCCGCCCCGCATTGTTCTGCTCTGAGGTGGCATTCCCTCTGGGAGGGACACAGCTGCCTGTGATGGAAAGACCACGGGGCTTGTTCTCATTTCCAGTTTTGCCGTGAAGCAGTAGTAAAGTTCGGGCAAGCCATTTAAGGAAGTCTTCTGATATTGCCATGTAGGACTTTTCAACTGACAAAGTTTAATCTCCTCTACCACCAGGTCAGACTGGAGCTATTACTATCTCATTTTATAGGTGAGAATATCGAGACTCAGAGAGTCAAATAAATGGTTCAAGATATGAGCTGTTTGCAGGGAGGAGTGGAGAATAAGATTATATTTGTCCTAACATTCAAATTAACATTCCTCCTCTAGCAAGAAAATGTCTTTTGTTGCAGTAAATTCTCAAGTTTGTAGGGTGAAGTAGAAAGGGAACTCCTGGACCTTTTGGACACCTGTGAGCACTTCACACCACAGTTGGTCTGAATTTCCAGCGTTGTAGGTATTTGGCACTACATTTCAACACACTAATTTTTCCAAGAGTCACTGACAGCATCAGGGTAACTGCATCAGAAGAGGGGTGCTAAGATAGAGACTGAGGGCTTCAGTCCTACCCCTAAGCCTCTATTAACTCCTTCCCAAAGCTACCAACAGACAATCCAAATAAAAACAAATGTTTGCTTTAAAACACAGCTTCATGGTAAGTCCCCTAAGCTCCTGCCACATAGGGATTCTGGAGCTGCCACTGTGAACACCACACTGAGGACCAGTGAGACATTTAGACTGAGCCCTGTTCATCAGTCCACACGCCCATCAACACCCTAGCACCCCCACACTCTCACCTTCCCCCATGTGAGTTGAGTCCCTGCCCAGGTGGAAATCATTGATGTGCTCCAGGTGCTGGAGAGCCCGAAAAAGAGTGGGAGTTTCCTAGAAGCCAGGGGAGGGGAGGTGCGTGGTTCTTTCCCAGTACAGTGCATGGTTCCTTTAGAAGATCATTTTAGAAGATCATGACCTGACCGAGCGTGGTGACTCACACCTGTAATCCCAGGACTTTGGGAGGCCGAGGCAGGTGGATCACAAGGTCTTGTGCTGGTTCTTTCCCAGTATGGTGCATGGTTCTTTCTCACCAGCAGATTTCAATCAGAGTCACCTCAATCCATCAAAACTGCTGTAAAAACATTGACTTTTCATGTCCTTCCTCTCAAGAAGTCTCCCTGAGCCCTCTGCAAATTTTCCCACACCCTCATCAGCAACTTCAAATTTCAAGTCATTGTTGGAAAGGCCACACTTGCCTGGTAAAGCACGTCTTTGCCAAACTAAAAATTAAGATTGGAGAAGGTGACACTCTTCTCTTGAACAAGGGATGCCTACTTGCCTCATCTAAAGGGGGTCACTCAAATGTTTGTTCCCAGAACATCAACAAGAAAATAGCAGTGGGTAGCCACTAACAGAGTTCTTTCTCTCCCTTAACAAAAACCAAGCTGAGCTTCACTAGAAACCAAAGAAACCAGAATTTAAACCAAGGTCTTCCGATGCCAACCGTTTTGCTCTTCTAGCCATGCAACAAGGGTTTCCCAGTTGTAAAATGATGGTGGTGGGGCCAGGTGGAAGTATATAACAGATGAACCCTTCTCAAAATTGTAGGACATAGACCCCAGGCCCATAAGAATGGACTTGTGTAGACAAACAATTTATTGAGAAAACTAGGATAGGGACATATGAAGCAGGAGGAAGAGCCCACCGACCAAAATGGTGGAACCCACCAGTTGTCCAAGGCCATCCAGTGCCAGCCACCACCACCACACAGGCAGCCGCCAGGGAGCACTACTTCCTTCTTTCTCATGTCATTTGCCTCCTTTTTTCCAACCCCAGGACTTCGTGGATGGAATGCAGTTCTGCAGCAGCGGCTTTCAAGGACTTGACATCCACCCTCCAGCTGGGCCCCTCTGGATCCTGGGGGATGTCTTCATTCGACAGTTTTACTCGGTCTTCGACCGTGGGAATAACCGTGTGGGACTGGCCCCAGCAGTCCCCTAAGGAGGGGCCTTGTGTCTGTGCCTGCCTGTCTGACACCCCTTGAATCTGTTAGGTTGGGGCATTCTTTACACCTGTAAAAAGTTGTTTTCCAGAGAATGTAGCTGTTTCCAGGGTTGCAACTTGAATTAAGACCAAACAGAACATGAGAACACACACACACACACACACACACACACACACACATTTCACACATACACACCACTCCCACCGCTGTCATGATGGAGGAATTAAGTTGTATATCTATATTTTTTATTGACTTTTGATGATGAAAATCAGAAAATTTTCACATTTGATTATGAAAATCTCCAAACATATGTACAAGCAGAGATCATGGTATAATAAATCCCTGTGCAACTCCACTCAGCTCTGACAATCCATCCACATGGCCAGGCCTGTTTATCTGCACTGCTGCCCACTCCTCCAGCTCCACATGCTGTACCTGGATTATTTTGAAGCAAATTCTGAGCATTACATCATTTTGTACATAAATATTTCTAACATCCTTAAATTTAAACGTACAGTTGGAATTCAAGCATCTCCCATTGTCCCACAAATGTTTGGCTGTTTTTATAGTTGGATTATTTGTATCAGGATTCAGGCAAGGCCTATAAATTGCATTTATTTGAAATGTCTATAGGTGTCTTTCCTTCTAAGGAGTTTAGCATATTTGAAACATTCCTGGAATCCCGAGGTGTCATTTGACATAGTTCTCTGAACTTATCTTTCCTATAAAATAGTAGCTAGATCTGGAGGTCTGGTTGGTTTTGCGGCAAAAATACTTCCTAGATGGCGCTGGGTACTTCCTGTGGTATCCCATCAGGAGGCAGATAATGCTGGTGCCTCTCTATCGGTGATGTTAAGACTGATGGGTGGGTTTGGAGTTATTGGCTTCAATCATTCATTACAAAGTTCAGCATTTTACCTGATCGTTTCAGCGGTCGTTGATGATCATTGCTGAGATCCGCGCTATAATTAGGGATTGTAGAACAGGGCTTTTTCTAATTCTGCTATCCCTTTGGCATTTGTTTGTTGGAATTCTTCTATTAAAGAAATGGGCCGGGTGCAGTCGCTCACACTTGTAATCCCAGCACTTTGGGAGGCCGAGGTGGGTGGATCACGAGGTCAAGAGATTGAGTTCTGGCCTACATGGTGAAACCCCATCTCTACTAAAAATACAAAAATTAGGCCAGGCGTAGTGGCTCACATCTGTAATCCCAGCACCTTGGGAGGTTGAGGCAGGCGGATCACGAGGTCAGGAGTTTGAGACCAGCCTGGCCAATATGGTGAAACTCTGTCTCTACTAAAAATACAAAAATTAGCTGGGTGTGGTGGCACGCACCTGTAGTCCCAGCTACTCGGGAGGCTGAGGCAGAAGACTTGCTTGCAGTGAGTAGAGATTGCGCCACTGTACTCCAGCCTGAGTGACAGAGCAAGACTCCATCTCAAAAAAAAATACAAAAATTAGCTGGGTGTGGTGGCATGCACCTGTAGTCCCAGCTACTTAGGAGGCTGAGGCAGGAGAATCGTTTGAACCCAGGAGACAGAGATTGCAGTGAGCCAAGATTGCACCACTGTACTCCAGCCTGACAACAGAGCGAGACTCCATCAAAAAAAAAAAAAAAAAAACTTTGGGTGGGCACGATGGCTCACACCTGTCCCAGCACTCTGGGAAGCCGAGGAAGGAGGATCACTTGAGTCGAGGGGGTCAAATCTGCAGCGAGCCATGACCATGCCACTGTACTCCAATCTGGGTGACAGAGTAAGACCTTGTCTCAAAAACAAACAAAACAAAACAAAACCTTTCCCTCATCAACCATTTGCCCAGGAAAGAAGACAATTACTTGGAGTTTTATTTCCTTTATTTACCAGTTTTCAGAATGAGTTGGTGCTATATTAAACACCAAAGGATTTTAAACGTATTTGATGTGTTTCAGCTCACCAGTTTTTTCTTTAATGCCAGATCACTCTATCGTTAGCCAGTGGGTGATCTTCAAGTTAGTTCCTGTAAACTTTTCCAGCCCATCTTGCACACTTCCAGTCCCATATGTGGCATCAGCCATTGTCCTGCAGAGTCCTGGTTCCTTGTAGCATGCCCATATGTATGTTGTAAATAAAAATATTTCATAGTACATTGGAGATGGAGTGAGAGACGGAGAGAGATATTGAGAAAGAGAGAGAGATTGAGAGGGCACCTGTTTCATCCTGGGGACTGAGGGCCCACCCTGAGAGATCTGACATGGAGAATCCTGGCCTGAGCACATCCCCCTTCTGGTGGTATCTATTGCCACCAGAAACAACTTATTTTTTCTTCCCCCTTTTAGCTTTTGCTTCCTTCAAAATGAAAGTATCTTCTGTTTTTTCTTATTGTAAAGCATGTGAAAATCCTCCATGACCTTATTCCTCAGAGAAAAGTACCATTATCAATTTGAAGTCATTTTATACAGACTTTTCTTTGCACATATTAACAGAGGTGGCTATTGGTAAGGAAACTTTTTCTAAAGGAATCATACTCTACATGTAAGAGGCATTGGAAACAGAGTGACTCCATCTTGAATAGGGGATGGGAACAATGAGGCTGAGACCTGGCTGGGCTGCATTCCCAGGAGGTCAGGCATTTTTAGTCACAGGATGAGATAGGAAGTCGACAGGACTGGTTTCACAAGATACAGGTTACAAAGACCCTGCTGATAAAACCAGATGTGGTAAAGAAGCCAACCAAAACTCACCAAAATCAAGATGGTGATGAAAGCCACCTCTGGTGGTCCTCATTGATCATTGTAGGCTAATTATAATGCACATGTTAAAAAGACACTCCCATCAGCGCCATGACAGTTTACAAATGCCACAGCAACATCCAGAAGTTATCCTAGATGGTCTACAAAGGGGAGGAACCCTCAGTTCCTGGAACTCCCTACCCCTTTCCTGGGAAACTCATGAATAGCCCACCCCTTATTTAGCATATATTCAAGGAATAACCATAAGTATATTTGGTCAAGCGGCCCGTGCCGCTGCTCTGCCTGTAGAGTTGCTACCCTTGAATTCCTTTACTTTTCTTAATAACCTTGCTTTCACTTTACTCTGTTGGCTTGCTTTTGAATTCTTTCCTGCATGAAGTCAAGAACCCATGTGGCCTCCCAGGCTGGACCCCAGTTGTGGGGTTCACTCTGTGCCAGGCTGACTCTTCTCTAAACTACTTTTTTCATTTAACAGTAGATTCCCTGTCATTGCTGATAGCTCATTCTTCTAACATCTATGCAGTGTCCATTTATTTATCAGATCCTCTCTTAATGAACATTAGGTTCATTTGGGGTTCAATTCAATCCAATACAACAAATATTTATTTTATGCCAGACACTAAGTGAAGTACTCGAAAACCTGCAACATAACTGGGAGAGGCCCTGGCTGTCAGTTTTTGACTGCAGGGATCACGGAAGACACACCAGGCTGAAAGTCAAATAGCCTTGGTTTACGTCTGTGCTCGGTGGCCTTGGGTAATGACTTCATGTCTCTAAGACACTCACCTCAGAACTGTTGGGAAGAATCCGTGATCTTACCTGGGTGGAAGCACTTGGCTAAGAGTGGTACCTTCCCTTCTGATTTGGGTGTCATGCTCAGAGTAGATCACAACTACACACCTGCACACATACGTTTTTTGTTTGGTTTTTACTTTTATTTTTCCTTTTTAACCAAATTATTGCTTTTAAAGTCAATTTAGAACAGCCTGATCCAAACAAGCTATCAAAGCAATGTAGTAGAACAGTTAACAACACTGGCTCCAGAGTCAGGCAGGCTCGGACTTCATTCCTAGCATCAGTTGTGGGACCTCTGCACCTCAGTTTGTTCATCTGTCAAATGGGCATGATAGTAGGAACTACAGTTGACCCCTGAACAACACAGGTTTGGACTTGCACGAGTTCACTTATTCACAGATTTTATTTTTTCAACCAAAGGCAGACCAAAAATATAGTATTCAACTGGTGCAGTGGCTCACATCTGTAATCCCAGCACTTTGGGAGGCTGAGGCAGGTAGATCACTTGAGATCAGGAGTTCAAGACCAGCCTGGCCAACATGGTGAAACCCCATCCTACTAAAAATACAAAAATTAGCTGGACATAGTGGCAGGTGCCTGTAATCCCAGCTACTCGGGAGGCTGAGGCAGGAGAATTGCTTGAACCCAGGAGGCAGAGGTTGCAGTGAGCCAAGACGGTGCCACTGCACTCCAGCCTCAGCGACAGAAAGAAACTCCATCTCAAAAACAGCAACAACAACAAAATACAGTATTCTCGGGATGCAAATCCTATGTATATGGAGCACGGATTTATCCTATATGTGGGTTCTTTGGGGCCAACTGCAGGACTTGAGTGTGCTCAAAGTTTAGTATACTTGGGGGTCCTGAAACCAGTTCCCCACATGTACCAAGGGATGACTGTGTTGCATGGGGTTATTTTGAGGATGCAATGACATTGCACTTATGTAAACATTTACCTAGCTTACATGCCTATGCTCATCAGGCCACAGACCTTCACTCCACATAAGCGAGTCTCATAAAAGGCAGAAAGCCGTAGAGTAAATGGTTTTATGATTTTTTCGTCTAAGACAAAGCACCCCAAGAGCCATGTGGAAGCCCATTGTTAGACAGCACCTCTGCAGGCTTTTGGAAGGGCCGTTTCTGTGCAAGGGCCGCCCCGACTGTTGAATGTGCTGGTCTGGTGATGGCCAGGAGTCTGAGTGATGGCGGCTGCAGTGTGAAAATGATGCCTAAGCCACACAACATCATTCAGTCTTCACAACGACCCTGCTGGTTCTGCCACAGAAATGCCTCTGTGACCTATTTCCTTGTCCCCACCCTCCAGTCATTACCTTTCACCAGAAATATTCCAGGAACATCCTGACACTGATTCTGTCTCTTGCCCTCCGACAAACCAGTGCCTGATAGATACATATTTCTGAAGCCCAGCTCTAATCACACCCTTCCCCTGCCGTACACTTCGCAGTGGTGCCCCGCTGCACGCCAAATGCAATCCAAGCTGGCGCAACTTCCAGGGCTCCCAGGGCCTTGCCTCAGTTTGACCACCTGTTCTCCTTGGACATCTAGTCTACCCTGCACCAAACGGAATCATCCCGATTTTCTTACTTGTACACTTAGTCCTAGAATTCCTTCTCTTCTGTTCATCAGAGGAACATGCTGCTTCCCCAAAATGACTCCCTTTCAATGAGTGTTAAGATGACAGTGAAAAGCTGTCAGACATAGTGCTATGAGACGCAAGACTGAAATCTCAGCCCATGGGATGCACTGTGAAGGTGCTCAGCTATGACTTGGAGCCCTTTCCATGCACTCGCTCTTCTGCCAGCCAGAGGTTTAGCATCTCCTCTCCCTGGCCCCACATCGCTTCTCTGCATATTGAGCCTGAATCCCTGCTCCATTCACCACACATCTGCACATTCCTATCCTCCACGTCCTTCAAGCTCCAATTCATATACCTTCTTTCCATAAAGCCCTCTTTGACGTCTCCTAACTAGAATTAATCTCTCCTTCCTCTAAATCCCCACAACCCTTAAGCTGTGTTTTTTATGCCATTGTTTGTTTGCTCCGTGTTTTATTTCCACTGATAAAATGCAATTCTCCATTTCTGCACCATCTGACGGGCTCAGATCATTGAATGAACACCTACAGGAGGGAAGGAAGGAAGCAGTGAGGGAATGCAGCGTCAGGACCTCCTCCGCAGGGTCGAGGCTGGCGTCATTCTCCTCTGGAGCATGTGTCACAGGAACAGAAGGGAAGTCGGCTGACTCTTTATCCACGTGGCTGGAGGAAGTGGGGACTAGAGTCTGAGGGTGGCTGGCGACTTGGCTTCCAAAGGTGTTAGGATAGTTCTGCAAATAGACCCTGAAAGTACCAGTTTCAGTCCCATGTGCAAAGGCTGTAAGGACCAGCATGGACAGTTCACTTCCCATTCCCAAAGCACCCTCGGCAGCAGCGGGCCCCACGAGAATGCTCACATCTTCTCCAAAAGAGGGTCAAATGTGCCTCTACACCCCTATGCGGGCTCCCTGTCTAATCCCTTCTCTCTCTTTCTCTCTCTCTCTCTCTCTCTCTCTCTGTCTCACACACACACACACACACGTTCACTTAAAACTTGGCCTCAGAAACAAGTAGAAGACTGTAGGGGACAATATTCTAAAGGGCAACAGTATAAGAACAAGTCAGTCGTCAAACATTAGTGGTTGGCCTGAGGGTGGCCTGATGCCCGCTTTCCCAAGTCACCCAAATGGAACATTTGGGGTGAACGTGCTCTGGGGTAGAGGTTTCCCAGTTTCAGTGTGTGCCGCCCAGTTTGGCTCTCCATGGAAACTTTCGCCTCCTCCCTCCAGGCATGTTTGCTAATTGAAGCAATGAAATGAGCTTCAACTTTTCTTCCACTGAAGAAACCACACACAACATACCCAGGCCAGGCCTGTGGCTGGCACCGTGAGCTGCCCAGTGTGGTATTCAAGGATTCTCGCTCTGTGCCCCCCTGAGAAATGTGTAGTCTAATCGGCCAGATGAGACGTAGACAGCGGTCACAGAGCAGAGTCAGAGACTTCTGTTGGACACGAGCAAGAACTCCCTGACCCAGAGGATTATTAGATGACGAATGGGCCCAAGGAGGCAAAATCTGCCCCCAGAGATGTGGGGGAAGAAGGGGGCATCCAATGCATTACAAGCCTTGAGGGGGCTCTGGCAAGGCCTGATATCCCCTGACCGAGGCCTGTTTAAACTTACTTCATTTTCCATTCATCCGCCAGTCATAGCGATTCCAGGCACGGTTCCAGGCAGCTCAAAGAGACACCAAATTAGCCGCATGCTAGCGGCGTTTTAAATTGCTGTGGTCTCCTAGGTATTTCAGGTTGGGTCACAATCCTCACTTGAGAGGAGACATCAGGACTTACTTCACATCTCACAAGCCTGGTGTGGAGTTTAATGTATGTATGTGTTGTGTGTGTGTGTGCGTGTGTGCGTGGCATGGGTGTGTGTGATGTGTTTGTGTGATGTGCATTGTCTGTGGTATCTATATGTGTTGTCCGTGTGTGTGGTGTGTGTGTGTGCAATGTGTGTGTGGTGTGTGTGTGGCATGTATGTAGTTTGTGTGTGTGGAGCATATACTGTGTGTGGTATGTATATGTGTTGTTTCTGTGTGTGATGTGTATGTATGTGTGTGGTGTGTGTGTGTGTGTGTATGTGGTGTGTGTGTGCGGTGGTGTGTATGGTGTGTATGTGATGTGTTTGTGTGTGGTGTGTATGTGGTGTGTTTGTGCAGTATGTGTGTATTGTGTGTGGTATGTATGCAGTTTGTGTGTGTGGTGTGTATACTGTGTGTGGTATGTATATGTATTGTTTCTGTGTGTGATGTGTATGTATGTGTGTGTGGTGTGTGTATGTGTGTATGTGTGTGTATGTGGTGTGTGTGCATGGTGGTGTGTATGGTGTGTATGTGGTATGTTTGTGTGTGGTGTGTATGTGGTGTGTTTGTGTAGTATGTGTGTATTGTGTGTGGTGTGTATGTGTGGTGTGTATGTGTGTAGTGTGTGTTGTGTGTGATATGTATGTATGGTGTTTGTGTGTGGTGTGTATGTGTGGTGTGTATCTTGTATGTGGTATGTATGTGTGCTGTGTGTGGTGTGTTTGTGCTTTGTGTGTATTGTGGTATGTATGCATGATATTTGTGTATGGTGTGTATGTGTGGTGTGTTTATGTAGTGTGTGTTGTGTGTGGTATGTATGTGTGGTGTTCAGTGTGTTTGTTGTGTGTGTTGTGTGTGATATGCATCTGTGATGTTTGTGTGTGGTGTGTATGTGTGGTGTGTGTGTGAAGTGTGTGTGTTGTGTGGTATGTATGTGTGGTGTGCATGTGTGGTGTGTGTTTGTGGTGTGTGTGTATGGTGTGTTTGTGTGATGTGTGTGATGTGTGGTGTTTGTGTATGTGGTGTGTATGTGTGTGTGGTGTGTATATTGTGTGTATATTGTGCGTGGTATGTGTGGGTGTTGTTTGTGTGTGTGATGTGCATGTGTGGGGTGTGTGTGGGTAGTGTGTGTGGTGTGTGGCATGTATGTTTTATCTGTGTGTGTGCTGTGTGTGTTGGCGTAGGGGAGGAGTGTGTGTGTGTGTGTGTGTACAGGTACTGGGGTAAGGGCAAAGCATGAGGACCAGAACCTCTTCCTACCAGGCTGATGGTAGACTGAATCTTCTACCCATGTGTATCTAAAACCTCAACGAAAACAAAAGGGCCCCTTTACTGGGTGCCTTCCAGCAGCAGAATCAGAAGTTTCTAAAGCCAACCAGAGGCTGTTTATGGTGCCCACAAATGGGGCATCTTACCCTGCAGGCCCCTGACCCACAGCTCCCATCACCATGGGCCAGGGTTCCTATAAATGAAATTCTTCAAGGGCCCAAATCCAGTCAGCCTTTCCATTCCACTCCACCCCCTCCACCCACACAGCTGAGGTCACCCGGCCCAGCCTCTTTTGCAACTTTCCCAAGTCTGTGCACGAGAGGGAGAGGAGGAAAACTCAGAGGGAAGTGGCGTGGCTTCAACAGACTGTTTTTTTGGCCCGTCTTTGTCCCAAAGCCTTTTGCTTGGCCCTGCTGAGACCATCGCTCTAAGAAGAGACCACGAGACTGAGAGAGGACTCCCAGCCGCCCTCAGAGCGGAGGCCAAGTGCTGCGCAGCCACAGCTGTAAGTGCCCCGGGAGTTTGTCTCAGTGTTTCTGTCTGCCCCCGCAGCCCTGGGAGTTATTTGGGTGTTTGGGTGGAGGAGTGGAGGCAGGGAATGCAAGGATGAGATTTCCAATCTGGCAGCTTCAGAGTTTAGATCCAGCCCAAAGATCCCACCCTGGAGAAGCTCCCCGGGTGTGGCAGCAAGAAAGGACTTCCCTGCCTGTGCGAAGAGCTGGGGCCCAGCTCGCGACCCACAGAGGCCATCAGTCCCAGGACGCAGCTGCTGGCCCCGTCAGAAGAGGGCGGCGCTGCTGCCTCAAACCTGCAGGACCTGCCAGAAACTAGAGCCCTGGATGAGGGCAAAACCCTGCTGGCACCCAGAGTCCCCTTGTGACATTGACAGAGTGCCTTCTGGGATGCAACTGTGTTGGCCAGGGTCTCATCAGGGGAAGCTTGGCCCCTGGAGTAGGAAATTGTCACTCCTGTTCTAAATCATAAATATTTCTCCTTGCCCAGTGCTGCAATGCCAGGGGAGCCAATGAATAGGGTCAGACGGATCTGGGTTCTATACCTAGTTTACCACCAACTAGTTGTTCTTGACCCAGGAGTCCACTGGGCTTCAGTGGCATTTTGTAAACTGCAAGTGCTCTATAATTGCTAGGTATTATGTATTAATACAAATAATTTCTTTGGGCTTACAGATCAATCTCCCACCAAAAAGTTCCCACGGAGATAGTAACTTGTCTATATCTTTACACCTACACAGTGCTGGGGCTTAGTAAGCACACCCTGCCTGTGCCGGACAGATGAACAGATGGATGGATGAGTGGATGGACGGTTGTTCATGGAAACCTCTAGAATCCCAGCATTGGTCAGGCTCTTTAGTGGGATACAGAGAAGTGTGAGGCACAGCCCTGCCCTCCAGGAATGGACAGTCTACTCGAGGAGACAAAACCCACAAATAACCTAAAGGAAAAGAGCACTGAGCCTCCTGAAACCAGGGCTGTAGGTGCACTTCCCAGAGGGAGCAGGTCTAGACCTGCTAGGGTTGAAGTGGGTGAGGCGGAATTGTGAGCATTACTGGGAGGTAACAAAGCCTTGTGCTCTCTACATAGCCTCTTTTCACAGACAAACTTTGCTTCCAAGACTGTAGGTCCCATTATTTTTTAGGGTGGATATATTTGTCCTTTTCCAAGGTATGGGATCGGGAGGGAAGGTCCTGAAAGTGGACGAGAGCCTAGTAAGATAGTATGATGGGGGCGGGAGACTCTGTCTGCTTCAGAATCCTCACCTGCCCCTGCTCACTAGTCTCCTGTCAGCAGAAGTGATACCCTACACAACACAGATGGGACAGAAGATTGTGCCTGGTTTCAGGTTGGAGTCAGCGGGGTAAGGAGAGAAAGGAAGTGAGAAGTGAGAGCGAAGGGGGTTCCAATGTTTTCGGAGGGCTGGTCCCAGGCCCAGGGGCTTGGCAACAACTCAGTCCTTCTTACTCCACAGGGGCTGAGCTACCCTGTAGCTTTGGCAAATGGGCAGGACCAGGACTCCAGGCTTAGAAGTGCTGCTAGGCAAGAAGGGGAAAGAGTTAGGGACCTCCAGTTGGGAGTGAGTCACTGCAAGTTCTGCTCTGTGTGGACCAGGGCTGGCCGAAGGCAGAGTCTTGCATTTCAATCCTGCTTTTCACTGTTACTTAACTGTAGAGGATGACTCAGCCTGGCCTCTAGGAGGATTCCCTGGTTTGAAGCATCTGAGTCAGCTGAGTGGGTGGGATGAGGCTTAAAAAGACAGCTACTGCCAAAGCCCAGCAGAGATGACATGGAAAGGGACTCCAACCACTGTATGAGATCTGAATGTGCCTCCTAGGTGAGCCAGCCTGTGTCACCCCACACGCCGCCCCCACTTCCCACAGACCTGGTCCCAGTCACTCTCTCATTGCTCCTAGTGACACTGGGCCCAAGGACTAGGCTCTTATAAAATAGCAGCCTCAGCAAACTCCTACCCTTCTGGGATGGGGTAGGGGAACCTGCAGCGGCAGCACACCCGGAGTGAGCATCCAGGGGAAAGAAGCAGGGAGGAGGTGAGATGCAGGAGTCCAAAGTTAAGGCCGAGGTAACTTACAAGGATCTTGAGCACTTTTTGTGTGGCCCTCAGGAGAAATACTCCCAGGAGCGGGAGGCAGCTCCATGGGGCCGGTCTGGCTCTACCTTTTGTGGATGTGGAAGAGATGACTCAAGCACAGGGTGGTGCTTGGCATCAATGACCTTTGAGGTCCTTACTGGAGCAGGCTCCATGCTGGTGGCTTGAAGTTAGCCATGGTATAAGTGTTTACACCATAGGAAGTGGCAAGCATGACCAACCAGGACCGTGGCCTCTAGACTCACCCCCTCTCCCAGTTGGTAAACAATTATCTGGATCCTTCCCAACTTGGGGACCCTGCTGTGCTATAAGATCATGACACATGTCACCTGCAGAGGAAGCCACAGCCACGAGTGATGTCCATTTTACCCATGAGGGAACAAATGCCCCAAGGTTCAGTAACCCACCCAAGGTCACAGATGTGTGGAGCCGGGATGAGAATTCTGAGTCCTGAACTCATGATCACTCCATGGCACCAGACGGCCTCACTCTCTTGCCCACAGAAGGAATTTGTCCTATCTGAAATCACGCTCAAATTACTTTGGCCTGCCATCCACACGTCTTTTTAAAGAAATGTTAAGTGATTATTTGATATTCTTAAATTACAAAAACAACTTAGGCTTGTGTAACAAATTTTAAAGCAAAACATATATAACATAAAACGATAGCTCTCAGCCTCTAATCTACCTTTCCCATCTCTCTTATGAATCATTTAATGTATATCTCCCCTTAGCTTTCTGTATCACACCATATAAAACATTCAGTGATTTTCTTTTTTCTTACTTAAAGGCCTCATGTATAGCTTCCCACTTCATTATTTCGTGTTTTTAAAACTGCCCTTGGCCCGGCGTGGTGGCTTACACCTGTAATGCCAGCATTTTGAGAGGCCGAGGTGGGAGGATCACTTGAAGCCAGGAGTTTGATACCAACTGGGGCTACAAAGCATGATTCCATCTCTACAAAAAATGAAAAATAAAAAATCAGCCAGTCATGGTGGCATACACCTGTAGTCCCAGCTACTTGGGAGGCTGAGGCGGGAGGATCACTTTAGCCCACGAATTTGAGGTGGCAGGGAGCTATGATTATGCCACTGCACTCCAGCCTGGACAAAAGAATGAGGCCCTGTCTCTAAATAGATAGATAAATAAATAAATAAATAATAAAACTGCCAATTGTTCCAGAGTATTAATGGATCAGACTTTATGTAGAGAGTCTCATACTGATGGACAGTTAGATTACAACAATGCTTTAGCAATCACCTTTGTACACATATGTGTTTGAGCTTATGTGTGAGTATTACTTTAGGACAGATTCCTAGAATGAGAACCTAGGCTGTGTGCATATTAAGTTTTGATATTGTCCAATTACCTTCCAAAAAGACTATGCTAATTCATACTCTACCAACAATATACAAGAGTGTTTCCCCAACACACTTGCCAGCCCCAAACATTGTCATCAATCTTTTTAAATTTTTGCCACTCTACTGGGTGAAAATAATGGTATTTTGAAATGTCAATTTCCTTGATAGTAAGGTTGAGTGTGTTTTCAAAGCTTACTAATTCTTTATAAGATTTCAATTGGTAACTTGTTCATGTTCTTTGCCCATTTTTGATAGGTGTGTTGCCTTTTATTATCTATGAGTGCTTTACACATTGTGCATAGCGACCTACTGTTATGTGTCTCACACATACCGTCTACCTTCCTCGTCCTGCCCCAGCTTTCCCTTCCTAAGCACGCCGCTGGCCTCCCTGCATCAAACCCTCACCCATCCAGCCCCTGAGCTCTCTAACAGGGGCATTATGGAGCAGGGCATGTAAGTCTCATTCTAGTTTTACAGACAGTAGAACCCAGTAGTTAAGAGAGCCGGCTCTCGGGTTAGGCCTGGACTCCAATCCCAGCTTCAAACCCTGCTCTGACACGTGCAGGCTTTCTATCTTTAGGGCTGAACTGCTTAACTGCTCTAAGCGTCCGTTTCTTCAATGGTAAAACAGAGATAATAATAGTATCAGTCTCACAGGCTATCTTTGTGTGCGATAAAATAGCTAACGTTTCTTGAGTCCTTAATTTGTGCCAGTAAATGTATAACAATATTCTATGAATATTGTATTCTATGTGTTCAGTGTATTATAATAATGTATAATTTATTTAACCCTCACAATGCTATTGTGTATTTGTGTATTCACAAAGCCCTCAGCACAGTGCCCACCAAACAAATGTTAGCTTGTAACATGAGATGTACTCCAGCACTGCTGCATGGTCCTGTGACAGCGTGTGAAAGCATTGCCCTCTGCCTAGCATGCTGTGTCTCTGACCCTGTGGTCAGTCCTTACATATAGCTCCTGTTGGGCAACTCCAGTTCTCTCTACCCCCACTGTACCTCTCTGCCACTTTGGCAGCCTTTCTCTGTCTTCTCCAACTCTCCTAGGATTTTGTTGAAATTCACCAAATCTGAGCCCAATCCCCTAGATTCCTGTGCACACAGATTCTATGGGTTCAAACTCTGATGATTAGGAGGCATGACACAGGAAAGTCTTCTCAGCTTTTTTGTTTGTTTGTTTGAAACGGAGTCTCACTCTGTCACCCAAGCTGGAGTGCAGCAGCGTGATCTCGGCTTACTGCAACCTCTGCCTCCCGGGTTCAAAGGATTCTCCTGCCTCAGCCTCCTAAGTAGCTGGGATTACAGGTGTGCGCCAACAAGCCCAGCTATTTTTTTTTTTTTTTTTTTTTTGTATTTTTAATAGAGATGGGGTTTCACCATGTTGGCCAGGCTGGTCTCGAACTCCTGACCTCGTGATCCGCCCACCTCAGCCTCCCAAAGTGCTGGGATTACAGGCTTGAGCCACCGCACCCTGCCTTCTCAGCCTTTGATTCAAATACTAGCTCTTCCACTTACCCCCTGTGCAGGCTTGGGTGAGTTGTGATTACTCAGCTTCTTGGAGCTTGGTTGTACTTGTCTCAGAGGGTGATGGTGAAGATGGCCTGCCCTCGGTGGAATACTTAGCACAGCCCACTGCAGGGGCTCAGCCAGTGCTGCCTCTTCTCCCGCTTTTTCCTGCCTGCCTTTGGTTCTGACTTTCTTTCTAAGGCATTGTGTTGCTTTTTAAAGCTAAGCTAGCATGTTGTATCAATGCCTTTAGGAAACAGCTTCCCTTTGCTCCTAGGCCCCTTCCAAAGTGATAACAAATACTTCGAGAGCCATGCTTTTTCAGGGGTTTCTGAACCATTTCTCCTTTGACTGATTTCCCTCATGGACAGCAGCATCCATTACAAAATGCCAGCCCAGGTTCAAGCCTTGAACTGCCTTATTCTACATGTTGGAATATAGGAAATGTTTGCTGAGTGAATGAATGAATGAATGATTGAGTCAATGCCAGGATCTTTGGTCCGATATTCACAGTCCATCTTAATCTTGCTTTCTCTCCAGCCTTTCCTTCCTTTACACCTTTCACCTCACCCTTCCCTGAAGCAAATCGGCCACTTTCTCCATTCATCTGTTCCCAAGGCTTTGGTTATTTCATTCCCTCCCCAACCACATGCTTCATTTCTTCAGGACCTAGTTCTGCTGAATTCTCAAGCACTTTCCCTGTGCCTCTCCTGGGGTGCTGTGTACTTTCTCTCTGGTGCCATCACTCAGCCCCTGTCCTTTCTTCTTTGATGACTCCCTGTGGTGGATTCCTATTTGTTCCATCTCTGTGCTGTTCCCAGTGTCTAGTACAAGACTTTGCATGCAGTAGGCATGTAGGCATTTGAAGCATGAATGGATGGACCATCAAGAAGACCCATTGCTCACCATGCCAACCCAGCACTCTTGGGTTACAGCAGAAGTTCCAGTGCCACCAACTCCAGCTCCTGGGACAAACAGCTCTGAGCAGAGCTTCAAATCACCTTTGGTCCATGATATGGTTTGGCTTTGTCCCCACCCAAAATCTCATCTTGAATTGTAATCTGAATTGTAATTCCCAAGTGTTGGGGAAGAGACCTTGTGGGAGGTAATTAGATCATGGGAGTGGTTCCCCCATGCTGTTCTTATAATAGTGAGTGAGTTCTCACAAGATCTGATGGTTGTTTAAGGGGCTTTTCCTCACTTTGCTATACACTTCTCTCTCCTGCTGCCATGTAAAGAAGGATGTGCTTGCTTCCCCTTCCACCATGACTGTAAGTTTCCTGAGGCCTCCCCAGCCACGCGGAACCAACTGAACCTCTTTCCTTCATAAATTACCCAGTCTTAGGCAGTTCTTTATAGCATGAGAACAGACTAATACAGTCCATGACATGGTTCATGAAGGGGACACTAACAATCCTAAATCTCTGGGGGATTCCCGTTTTAACTTTGTGTCTCAACTCTCATGGCCAATGAGGTCCAGCTCCAGCAGATAAGGCATTTTTCACCAAGAAGACATCTTGAGTCTTTGGGGCTTAGCTGGTTCATTCTCCAGTTGGAAAGTCCAGACTCAGAGAGGGGAAGTAACTGGCCCATGGTCACACATTGGCAAAGTGAGAACCAGAACCAACACCTTAGGATGTCCTATTTACAGCTTTGTTCCAAGTACCAGGGGAAATACAAGCTGGCCGACTTTGACACCTCATCTGAGCAGAGTCAAATCAAGGTTTACTCAGCATGCTTAGTGCATCCAAAGACAAACGACCCAGGAGTCCGGGATAGTACATATGCATATGTGCATGTATGGGTGAAACAAAGGGCCAGTTAAGCGTGTATCCTACAACAGTTTTGCTTTACCTTGTTAAACACACACACACACACACACACACACACACATTTACATTTCTCTTATAGGAACAAGACATATTTATTGTAAAAAAAAAAAAAAAGAACGTATTAAAAAGCATAGAGAAAAAAATTAAAATCATGTGATTTCCTACCACCCAGAATTAATAACCTACGTTTTTTAATTGACAGATAAAAATCGTACACACTTACCATGTACAACATGTTGTTTTAAAATATGCATACATTGTGGAATGGCTAAATTGAGGTAATTAACATCTGCATTGTCTCACATACTTATCTTTTAGTGGTGAGGACACTTAATATAAACTCTAATAGGAATTTTCAAGAATACAACACATTGTTGTTAACTGTAGTCACCATGCTGTGTAATATATCTCTTGAATTTACTCCTAGCTAACTGAAATAGTTTATCCTCTGACCAACATCTCCCCAACTGCCCACCCAGCCCAGCCCCTGGTAACCACTGTTCTACTCTCTACTTCCATGAGTTCAATTTTTTTAGATTCCACATACAAGTGAGATCATATGGTATTTGTCTCTTTCCCTGAGTTATTTCACTTAACATAAGGTCCTCCAGATTTACCCATGGTGTCATAAATTGTAAGTTTTTATTAAAGCTGAACAGTATCCATTGTGTACATGTACTGCATTTTCTTTCACTGATGGACACTTAGGTTGATTCCATATCTTGGCTACTATGAACAATGCTGCAGTGAACACGGGAGTGTAGACATACTGATTTCATTTCCTTTGTCTATATATCCTGTGGTGGAATTGCTGGAATTTTTAATATATTCCAGCCCTTTTTCTATACAAGTGGGAACTCCTTTAAGTGTTGGGGTGGTATTTTGTGTACAGTTTACCATCTTCCGTTTTCTATTTAGATCTTAAGGCATCCTAGGATCCTATTTAGATCCTAGGGCATGAGCGTTTCCCCATATTATTGTAATATTCTCAAAAACTCCATTTAATGGCTGCTTAATAGTTCATTGTGTGCTATGGTTTAACCACTACTTTAGTGTTGGATATTTATAAACAGTACAGTGAAGAACATTCTTGAACAAGTCTTTACTCACATTTCAGATAATTCCTTTAGGACAAATTCCTAGAAGTGGAGGGTGGGAACATTTTTAAGGCTCTCAACACTTGCTGCCAATAGCTTTCCAGAAACATGGATGAATTGCACCCCTGCCAGCTGCATTAGAGAGGAGCCTTTTGATTCTGCAGTTGCAGCAAGACCTCAGACTGGGGGAGGGGCACTCTTCCACCCAGAGCCTCTGGGCAGTCCTGACAATGGACCCCTTGTCCTGCCCACCCCCATCTCTTCCTCCTGCATGCCCCTCCATCCCTGGCTCCAGGCTGGGCTGTCTGCAAGGCCTGTGTTCAATCCGGTCCTGCCTTCTTGGCACTCCAGGCTGCCTCCAAGAGCTGGGTTGGTAGAGCTGAGGGATGAGAGATTTACCAGTTCTGGAGGGTCACCACCCTTCCAGCTTTGGGAGGGCCCCCAGGGAAAGTGAGGGAGAAGATGTATGAAGATTGCTGAATTATGTGCCTCTTTCGGAGAACCCCACCCAGTCTCCAGGGCAGTAACTTGCCCATTTAAAAGGGGAAAGCAGAGGCCACACTCAGTGACAATGGCTGTAAGGAACACTGGCCAGCATGTGGATGACCTCTGTTTCCTTACAGGCTCTGAAGCCCCTCCATGAATCCCCGGAAGAAGGTGGACCTGAAACTCATAATCGTCGGAGCCATTGGGTAAGCCAAGCTCAGCTCTGGGAGTTGGGAAGCAGCCCCTCACCCAAGGACAGTGAGACTCCCGGTGTGTTCCCATCTCCCATAGGTCCCTTTCTGATTCAGGGTGACACCAGCAACGGTATCCCACCCTCCAAAAAGCTTAGTTGGGAGAAAGAAGCTGTGTGTAAACAGATGGTTTCTAGTCCTAGATCTGCAGTGACTCTGCAGTAACCAGCTGTGTGAATTAGGCAAGCCATTTAGCATCTATCTGTCCTCCCATGTCCTACACACACAGAAAAAACCTGACCATCACTGTAAGATATTCCACTGTCTCCAGACTACTCTGCTCACTCTGCTTGGCTTCTACTTCTGGAAACCATTTCCTACTCCCTTGCTATTCAAAGTGTGGTCCATGGACCACAGAAATTTGAAATTCAGAATCTCAGGGAGAGACAGTGGCAAGAGGGGCCTGGGGAGATTCTGAGAATGGTATGGAAGCATGTGCACGTGTGTTTGCATGTGTGTGTTCACATGTGTCTGGAATTTTCCTCAGTGTGGGAAAGACCTCCCTCCTTCACCAATATGTGCACAAGACGTTTTATGAAGAATACCAGACCACGCTGGGGGCCAGCATTCTCTCCAAGATTATCATATTGGGTGACACAACTTTGAAGCTACAGGTGAGCAGCCTTCCTTTTCCCTCTTCAAAGTACATACACTGAAAATCCGCCCCACGCCCCGACAGCCACTCATGTAGCAATGTGCACCAGAGCTGGAAAGGTCTAGAGCAGAAATGGGCAAACTTCAGCTCATGGACCAAATCTAGTCCACCTCCTATTTTTGTAAATAAGACTGCACTGGGGCACAGCCATACCCATTGGTTAACTTATCATGTTATGCACTACAATGGCAGAGTTGAGTAATAATTGGCATACAGAGACAGAATGACCTGCAAAGCCTAAAATATTTACTATCTGCTCCTTATAGAAAAAAAAGCTGATGCCTGATCTAGAAGGAAGGGCATTAATCCGGGAGTTGAGAGTCCCCATGCCTAGTCTCAGGTTCTCTGGAAAACTTGGCAGGTGATCTTAGGCAAGACATTCCCAAGGTCCAAGTTTCCAAATCTGTCAGATGGGAATAACAATTCCCACCTTGATGACCCAGAGGAAAAATGAGAGGTCGGATGTGAAATTACTCTCAGGATGTTAAATGTTACCGCAAAGGTGTTGGAGTGTACGTGTGTGGGAGGGTCAAGATGCCTCGGTGTGAAAGAACCATATGCACCTGTACCAGGGCTTGCTGCTCCCTACCCAGCACAAGAAGCCTTGACATGATGTAACCCAGCTGGGCCACCTTCCAGCCACTCATCACAGTCCCATGGGGCGGCTGCTTTCCCCTCCAGATATGGGACACGGGCGGTCAGGAACGGTTCCGCTCCATGGTGTCCACGTTCTACAAAGGCTCCGATGGCTGCGTCCTAGCTTTTGATGTCACCGACCTGGAGTCTTTTGAAGCCCTGGATATCTGGCGGGGTGACGTCCTGGCCAAGATTGTCCCCATGGAGCAGTCCTATCCCATGGTGTTGTTGGGGAACAAGATTGATCTGGCAGACCGGAAGGTACTGTTCATTCATTTATTCATTCAACAAATATTATATGAGCATCCACTATGTGCCCAGCACAGTGTTAGGTCCCACACATACAGAGCTGAATCAGGCATAGTCCTTACTTCAGGAATTTCACAGTCTAGTAGTGGATACAGACACTTTAAAAGATAATTATAAAATAAAATGATAATTACGATACCATATGGTAAATGAAATAATAGAGATATACCTTGGGCATTAAGGAACCATAATAAAGGGGCATCTACCCAAGCCTAGAATATAGGACAGTCTTCCTAGAAGAGTTGTGTTCTGGGCTGAATAAACAGCATGATAAAAACTGAGAACTAAAGGCAATTTTGTCCAGAGACAGGAAACGGAGGAGTTAAGGCATCAGATGTAGGCAGGAGGCAGGTCTTAGTGGAATTTGAATTAATCTGTAGCACAGAGTTTCTGCCTAGGTCAAGTTGGAGGTCTGCAGTTATAAATTCTTGGGTATACAAGTTTTCTGGGGAAGTAATAATTTTTTTATTAGCTGAACCATATTCCAGACCATTGGGTTAACCGCTTGACAGCTGGTCTGCCCTGTGACTACAGTGACCCCACTTGTGTTTACCATTACAGGGCACTGAGAAGACAGCACTTTTAATCCTTGCCTACTAATGAGGAAAGAATATGGCAGACTGAATTTGTAAAAGATGCTCTTGGGCCAAAAGTCCAAATGCCACCAAAAAGAGCTGTTTAAACCAAGTTTCTCTTTTTAGTGTTTCAAATAGAGAAAAGTAATGGGGAACTGGATCATCTTGTCTGAACTGCATTTTCACAATGGTTCAAATTGAGAAAAGCAATGGAAATGAGGCATCATTTGGTGTGATGAAGTGTGTTTATGCATGGAGAAAGGGAGGGAGGGATGGTGCTTCCAACTGAGCTACCATCTACAGAAGAGAGAGCCTCTGGTTCATAGAGAAAGAAACATTTTTGGTTTGGACATGCTGAGTTTGAGGAGCTTGTACAACTAGTTGGAAATGGCCAGCAGGCTTTGGAATGCATAAGAATGAAATTTCAAAGGAGAAGTATGTGCTGGAAATAGAGATCTAGGAGTCATCTGTTCCGTGGTCACTTCAGGTTGTAAACTCCATGTCAATTCTCTAATTACAAATATCCAGCCTCAGATAATAAGCAAGGTCTTAAGTTCATTCAAAGGCAAGGTGTCTCCATTTTTTCCCCCACTGGGACCAGCTGTGGGTGAGAACCTTGTGGTCTAAGAGAGGGAATAGGTCCTTAGAATCTCACCACCAAGCTTAATGTCCATCCACACTTCCTCCTCTTGTCTGGGGTAGTAATTCCAGTTTCAGACCCTGTCAGGAGTAAAGCAGGAAGAGGGAGAAGAGGTCAGGAGAGCAGGGCAATTCTAATTTGACTGGTACTATCATAAGACAGTCTTGGCTGGGTGCGGTGGCTCATGCCGGTGATCCCAACACTTTGGGAGGCCGAGGCAGGCGAATCATGAGGTCTGGAGTTTAATATCAGACTCGCCAACATGGTGAAACCCCGACTCTACTAAAAATACAAAAGATTAGCTGGGCATGGTGGTGGGTGCCTGTAATCCCAGCTACTTGGGAAGCTGAGGCAGGAGAATAGCTTGAACCAGGGAGGCGGAGGTTGCAGTGAGCCGAGATCGTACCACTGCACTCCAGCCTGGGCAACAATGTGAGACTTTGTCTCAAAAAAAAAAAAAAAAAAAAAAAAAAGACAGTCTCGCACTCTCTGGCCTGACAGGTGTTGCAAGCTCTTTCTTCTGTGGGTCACTCGTGTGGGTCCTTTGGAAGTCTCCACTGGGAACATTTCGCTGTACCTCCCATGACAAGGGTCTTGCATTCTCCTCCCTAACCCCTAGCTTTCAGCATCCCCACCCCATGGGGGTCACCTTTTCCTCCAAGCAGTTTCTAAGTGGGATTTAGCCAGCCCCAGCCTGTTGTGCACTCTCTTTCTCTCCCTTGCTCTCTTTCTCTCTTTGTTGAATCCACATGTCCTTCACAAGGTACACACATGCGTTCTGGCTCCACTGGGGGACAAGGGTAAGCTGGTGCTCGGTGCAGCCTCTTCTCTCTCTGCCCTGTTGCCTGTTGCCTCAGATACCTCAGGTATGTGTCAGACACCAGTCCACCATGTCCACCAAACTCCAGGGGTTGTACATTAACGACTCTCCTCAACACCATCTTTCAGCTAGAGGTGAGTCCTTACCTGTTCCTCCTCTTGGGAGAAGCAGGGGTAGTTGTACCCACAATACAACTCTCTCCAACGAAATCCCTCCTAATCCTCATTTTCAAGCCTTTTATATCCATGCTGTGGGATTTCAAGTCATCCAAGAGAGTCTTGGTCATGAGCCTTTGGGGATATGTACCCAGGGTGGACTGTCTCCACTTGCTTTATCTCTGACATCTGTCCAGTTGTTGTGCCTCTGCCAAAACTTTCATTTTAACTTCCATCTTGTTTCTTGTCTGTAGGGTGGGGGGAGGGAAGCTGGGGGAGTTCAAGACCAAGAGTCAGTGAAATAAGAGGTGCCATCTTCTGTTGAAAGGGAGGAAACCAATACGAGGCTTAAGAACCATGAGGAAGCTTTGCCAGTTACTCTTGGAAGAAGTGGGAGGAGGAGCCACTTGGGGACAAGGACAAGATCTGCTGGGTGACACCAAGGACTCCACCGAAAGAGGAGACCATGAGTTTGAGGTGGAGTCTGTGTAGGGTACAAGCCAGGAGCAAGGAACTTTGGACTAGGGCTTTTCCAACCAAGAGAAGAGGAAAGACAGAGCTGTGAGGGCACCAAGAAACCATGAAGGAAAGAAGAGGGACCAGGGAAGGCGGAAGGGCCAGGGCTGGGGTGGCAGAGGCTGGGGAGCAGGGCAGCAGGAGGGAGGGCCTGAGGGGGTTGAGGGAAAGGAGATCAGGGCACAGGAGACCAGGTTTCTTCTTTTACAGAGGTCCTGAGAGGAAGAGGCTGACATGGAGAGAATGTGGGCAGCAAAGGATTTCTGAGGCTACCATGAGAGGTGGCCGTTGTGTGTTGAGGGGTTAGGAAGCCTCACTAGATGGCAAGTGTTTAGTGAATGAGGGGCATCTGGCAAGGTGAGGAAGGCAGGTGTTGACTTGCGGGAGTAGAGGGGGTCCAATCCAAGCCTCAGGGTTGGGTGAGCTTTGGTGCCCAGAGAGAGGAAGAACAAAGGTTTGAAAGAGGCAGTGAGGCACCAGGCAAGCCAGCCCCCTCTCTCGGATCTGTGATGAGTAAAGTCTGCAAATAGCCCCAGTGCAGAGGGCAAGAGGGGGCGCTGGGGAAGCATGACTCTAGGAAAAACCGGGGTTCAGCCAGACAGGGAGGTCCCTGGAGAGGTGGAGGAGGGGTGAGGAGAGGATGGAGGAGAGGGGAGCCTGTCTCCCAACAAGGTAGGCCCAGGGATGGGGTTTGTAGGGGAGGTGGACTAGGATAGGGGAGGGGAGGAGGCACTGAGTGATAGTGAAATCAGAACAGGGACGTGGAGAGGAGGAGGTGGGTGGGAGAGAGCAGAAGGACTTTAATTCTGAGACCTAGGATTATAAAGCCCCAAGAGGGGAGGCTGGGAAGTGCCAGCCTTCAAATGTCTTTACTCTGCACAAACCTAGCAAGGGCTCTGCCTTCCCCTGGCCAGGTGTTGACATGGAGAAGGAGCCAAGAGGTACGTTCTTGTGGGGCGCCTTCTCCTCGGAGTCCGTCCCACAGATGCGGGCTCACACCCGCCCACCTGGTCCATATGCCTCCATTACCTCCTCTGCGGGGTGGAGACCAGAACACAGACTTCCTGAGACTGAGTAATAATAGGAAGGATGTGATTTCCATAATGGAAATAATGGAACGAGGAAATGATCCTCCTTATTATTATCTCCAAGGGACAGCTGGGAAAATACAGCAGCTTCTCCTATCTAATAAGAAGAAAATGAGTATTTAAAATGTACTGCAGCTTGGTCCAGTGGCTCACGCCTGTAATCCCAACACTTTGGAGGACCAAAGTTGGGGGACAGCTTGAGCCCAGAGTTCGGAACCATCCTGGGCAACATGTCGAGACCCCATCTCCACAAAAAAAAAAAATTTTTTTTAATTAACCGAGTGTGGTGGCACACCTGTATTCTGAGCTACTTGGGAGGCTGAGCTGGGAGGATCTCTTGAACACGGGAGGAAGAGGCTGCAGTGAGCTAAGATCACACCACTGCACTCCAGCCTGGGCGACAGAGCAAGACACTGTCAAAAACAAAACAAAACAAAACAAAAAACCGCACACACACACATACACATCATATATACACACATATACATACATATATATACACACACATATTTATAATATATATATAGCCAGTTTAGGAAGGTGAGAAAGTTCTGAAGATGAATAGTGGGGAATGTACAGTGTGAATACAATATGAATGTACTGAATACCCATGAACTGTATGCTTAAAAATGGTTACAATGAGTCAGGTACATTTTATCTGTAATCCCAGCACTATGGGAGGCTGAGGTGGGAGAATCGCTTGAGGTCAGGAGTTCAAGACCAACCTGGGCAGCATAGCAAGACCCCCCCCATCTCTCCAAAAACAAAACAAAACAAAAATTTTTTTAAAAAGTGTTTCATTTAAAAATAGTAAATTTTATTAGGTATATTTACCACAATAAAAACAGGCATATATGGCCAGAATAATTTTAAAGAAATTACTGATTTAGCTTAAAAAAAATCCCTGCTCCTTCTACAGAAGGTAATAGGGAAATAAATAGTTTGTTAGAAAGAACAGCTTTGCTGGCATCTGTGCTACCAGGAGTTTATTCACTGGGGCACGAATTATTTGCTGTGTGCTCAGGTGGGTAATTTCTGATTTACCAGTGATTCCGTAGACTTCAGATCATGTTTTCTAAAAATATCCTTTGTTATTTTTAGTGATGGCTTAATGGTTTAGTAATTAGTATTTGACATGCTAATTTTAGCACTTGTATAATCGATTATTTTAAATGCACATGAGATGGAAAAGCATCATAAATAAAATGATGCCAGCTGGACTAATTTTGTCAAATGTTTGCCTTCCAATGAACAAGCAAAATTGTAACCAGAAAAGTGAAATGTCAATAGTATATTGTTGACCAAAAGTAACATTAATGCAAGCAATACTTGCAGAATTGTCATACTTCCCAAGTCCCCAGTTATCACACCCTGAGCTTATTTTCAGAGCCTAAATTATAAATAACTTTCATTTTATAAATAAAAGATGAGACAATTTTTAAAATCATGAAACTGTCTCTGGGATTGGAAGAGAAAAGTGAAAAATACTGTCTGGGTAGCTTTCTTTCCAGGCCAGCTTTCTGAGGTTGGGGTGGGGAGGAGGGGGAGATATAAAAAGAAAGTTAATTTGCAACATAATCACAATGATATTTCGGAGTCTGTATGCAATCATTCGAAACCAAACAGAGAGCAGGGAGAAATGAGATTAAAAGTCTGTCATAACCGGGCACTTGGGTAGATCTGGTCATGGTAAGTCAGAGGAAAGGGTCAGCTGAGATCAGCTGGGACTTTTTATCCCAGTAAGACAGACATTCCCAGGACCTGCAGGAGCCACAGAGACAATTAAACAGGGGCAGTGTTTGATCTGCCTCGGCCTGCACTGTGTTCTGAGAGGGGTGGAATGGTCCTTTCTCCATGAGAAAGACCTTGGCTCTCCTAAATAAATTGAAATGATGATTATAAAGTACCAGGCTCAGCAAATGCTCAATATGTGCTCATTTCCCCTTCCCCAAATAATCAGACATCAAACTCGGCGTACCAATTGTCTTTGGAAGGAACCCAGAGGGCTTCCAGAGCATTTCCAGGCCAACATCACAAATTGAACGCCGTTAGCACTTGAGTGGAGATGTAGTCATTCAGCCTGTGCCTAGTGGCTCGTGTGTGCCTGGCCAAGAGCTGAGCTCCTGACCCTGAGCTCCCAGAGGAAGACAGAAAAGGAGAGGCATGGTTCTTATGCAGCGCCCTGTAGAGGGCGACTCAGACGTCAGGGGGAGCACTGAGCTGGGGCTGCATCCAAGCTCTGCCTTCTCTCAGCTGTGTGATCTGGGGCAAGTTGCTGAACCTCTCTGAGCCTCAGTGTTTTTGTCTATAAAGTGGAACTGACAATGCCCATCTCACAGGGTTATGGAGAGGATGAGATGAGTTCATATGTGATAAAGTGACGTTTAACACAGTGCCTTGGCCCATAGTAGGAGCTTATTAATTGTTCCTAGGACCCTACCCTGGGGAAGCAGGGTCAGCCAAGACCCGAGTCTCTGCCCAGCAACAGGTCTCCTGAGTGTGAGCCTCCTTAGCTGGGCTGGAGAAGAAAGTCCTCCATTCCAGCCCTTCCTGGTTGGTGTCTCTCATGTGCAGCTCCCTTTGAAGGGACTGACAAAGGAGGCAATGGTGGAAGAAGTTCTTAGTTTAGGCCTTAGGAAGGCAGCAAAATGCAGTGGGCTGTAATTCCACCAGGCCTGTGTTCAAATCCTGCTCAACCTCACAAACTCTGGGCAAGTTTTTTTTTTTCTCCAGGCCTCCGTTTTTTCATCTGTGAAATGGAGCTAACAGTTCCCACCTCCTACATTTATACGTAAAGTTATAGACACTTGGAAGGTTCTCAATAAATGGGAGTGGTGTTGGGCCTGGTGGGGATGGTGAGGATGTGATGGTGGCAATGGTGGTGATGGCGATGATGATAATACAGGAACCATGTTTATTTCTTCCCCTCATTCAGGTACCCCAGGAAGTAGCTCAAGGCTGGTGTAGAGAGAAAGACATCCCTTACTTTGAAGTCAGTGCCAAGAATGACATCAACGTGGTGCAAGCCTTTGAGATGCTGGCCAGTCGGGCTCTGTCGAGGGTGAGTGGCTGTGGTGGCAAGACCTGCCAAGACCGCCCCCTGGATTGGGGAGGGTCTCAGGAGCTTCCAGAGAAGAACATCTGGGGTACGGGCAGGGATGTGGGTGGGACGGGATTGCTCATCGTCTCAGTTGATTAGCTATGGAATGGGTTCAACAGCACTCCAGTTCTGGAACCACAGAATGCCAGAGGTAGAAAGCTACCTTAGAGCGTGCAGTCAGCGGTCTGTCACTCCAGCTAACTAACCAAATCCCTTGTGGAGTATCTAAAAACTCCAGTCCTGCACCTCAGCCCTGGAGATCCTAACTGAGGAAGGGTTTGAGAAGTGATGGTCTAGTCCAACCTTCATTGGCAGGAGGTGCCAGGCATTCACCCAAGTGAAATATCAAACCTGCAAGAGTTGCTGACATCTTCCAATCAAAAAGATGAATAGACGTAGACCCCTAGGTATGAAGGTTCGTCAAGAATGTGTTGAGTGTGTGGCAGGCACTGTACAGGCCCCGGGACCCTCTGTCTGAAGAGGCAGGCAGATAGGCCCCTAAGTGATTGTAATACAATGTGGCATGGTGGGACAGGACTTGGGGTAGGGCCTAGAGGAGGGGCACGCAGACAGCCCATGCCGCAGGGCAGGGGAGGGGGTGAGGAGGAGGGAAAGTGAAGAAGGGATTGGGAGAAGGGAGCAGTTTAGGTTGATGGCCAGGTTTCCAGCTTGGCAAATGAAGGGACAATGGATTAGTGATTCCATGAGCCAAGCAAGACAGGGAACAAAGGAGAAAGCAGGGGCTTCATGAGAGAAAGGAGTAATAACGTCCATGTGAGCACATTGCATTCAAGGTTCCTTGAGACACCAGGTGAAAACGTCTGAATTCTGCAAGGAGGTGGGGAAGGCTGCCTGGAAGCAGTGGCGTGGTTTTAATGTCAGTCTGGTGTGGAGTTTGGAAGCCCTGGGATTGGCAGGGGGAGGGGCTCAGCTTGTGTCATCGTTCTGCCACATCTCATCAACATGGGCTTCTTAGGAGAGGGGAAAGGATCATCGCAGCAATGGTTCTGAATTGAGGAAATGGGCAAACAAGGGTAGGGGACTGGAGGCTTCCCCTATGTGGAAGCATCCACCGCCCCCATGGGCTGCCCTCTGCAGCTGCTCTGGAAAGAAGCGCTCCAGGCCCCAGTGAGGGGTTGTCCCAGACAGAGAGAGGCAGCAGCTACCTCTAGCGGCTGCTCAGGGAGAAGATCCCAGCTAGGCATCCTCAGGCTTCAGAGCCCTGATCTTAGGGTTCCCCTGACCCTCACTGGCTCTTCTGCTTCCCCTCCAGCCCTCACTGTCTCGGAAAAGGGAAAGCAGCGAGGTGTCCATCTCTTAGTGCTTGGTCAAGAAGTGGGCGGTGTAGTCTGCTCCCGAAGCACAGGCATGCCTGCTCTTGCCGTCCTCCTGGAGTGCTGAGGAATGCTGTTTGCCCTTGGTGGTGATATTGATCAATAATCCTCCACAAGCACAGTGCAGCGACTGCCAAATGCTTAGTCACCAGGAAGCGTCCATCAGCCCACAGCCCGTGTCTGTGCATGGTTAACACCTGTGCTATCTGGGGAAGGAGTATCCTTTCTTCTTCAAATGATGTCCTTCCTACTGTATTGTGGGTAAATTAGGACCTTCTGACTCTGTCGCTGTTATGACGTGGTGCTGTTTAGCAGACAGTGGCTTTAGTAGACAACACCCTTTCTTGGCAAAAGACTAAATGGGTAGCAATCCATGTCAGTCCCCCATGTTTATGGGGCAAGTGCACTGATCAGAAGTCTGGAAGTCACAGGTGTGGTACCTGCGGTCAGACTGGCCTGGATTTGAATCCTGCCCTGGTTCTTTCAAGTGGACCCCTTGGCAAGACATATGACTATTCTGCGCTTCCATTTCCTCTCCATAAAATGAAAATAATTTGAGTCCATAAATATCCATTGAGTTGTCAGGCTAGACCTGGAGATACAGCCCTCAGTGCACTTGAGGTCAGTAGAGTGAGATATCCATAAGTGACTGTCCCGGAGTGACGTGAGTGCTGTGGGGTGTGTGATTAAGGTGAGAAGGTGACTCCCAGGCAGCTGGTGGCGAGGATGAGTGAGGATGCCTGCTCGGAGAAGTGACATGTCAGAAGGTTTGGAAGGCAATTCACAGTTTGCAGGTGGAGATGGTAGGCCATGGTGGGTGTAAGCAGGAGGGGAAGAAGGGCAGAGAGAAGGCCAAGGCCAGAGACCCAGGCATGAGTTCATGGGGCTTACAGGAGACACCTACTGTAGGTCTCATTGGCAAGAAGAAGAAACCTGGCGTGGAGGAATGTCAGAGCATGGGGACGTAGTTCATGATGAAGCCAGCAAGGCCACCAAGGCCTGGTGAAGCCCAACCAGGAGTTCAGACGCCATACCACAGGCCCACACCTTCCACATGACACTGCTAGGCCACCCAGGGTACTCAGGAGCTCACCCAGGACCTTGAAACCCAACGGGGCACGACTTTCTGCAGTGTCTTTTTTGCTTAAAAATTTGAAGGAGAAATATTTTCACATAAAAACAAACACACTTAACTGGACATAGAATGTAAAATTCACATCGATTCTTAAGATGAAACAGAAGTTTACAAATACAGATTTTGAAGTCAAAGAAAAGTTTTCAAAGGCATTTCCTATAAGGAACTTCCCTTCCTTCCCAGGAAGATTGTGGGTTCATTTGCTCCAGCCCAGGGTGTTTTGAGAGGAGGATGTGGAGGGTGCTTCTACAATAAGGAGTGAGCCCCCAACAGGGGTGGGGCTCTGAAGTTGGAACGATCTGGCTTTATACTCAGCTCTACGTCTCACTGTGCATCCCTGAGCAAGTCATGCAGCCTCCCTAAGCCACCACTTCCCTAACTTTAAAGTACAAATAATAATATCTTCCCCATGAGGTTATTGTGAGGGTTAAATAAAATACTATTGTCGTGCAGAGAGGGCATCACGTGCTGTTTTAAAATGGAGCTGTGTCATAGGGTTTTCAGCAGGGCAGCTTCGTGCTGCCGAAAGGATGGGCACCATGGGTGGTGATGAAGAGGCTACTGCAATAGTCCAGGCGTGAGAGGATAGAGCTGGCAAGGTGAGGGTGAATTAAAGAGACTTTGGAGGTAGAAACGTCAGGAGCTGATGATGATCAGATGCAGGGAGAAAGGAACAGGAGCAGTTTAGGCTGATGACCAGGTTTCTAGCTTGGCAAATGAAGGGACAATGGATTAGTGATTCCTTGAGCCAAACAAGACAGGGAACAAAGGAGAAAGCAGGGGCTTCATGAGAGAAAGGGGTAATGACGTCCACATGAGCACATTGAATTCAAGGTTCCTCGAGACACCCGGTGGAAACGTCTGAGTTCTGCAAGTGAGCCTTGTAGTAAAAAGAGCAATATGTGAGGCACCTGCTGAGAGCAGAGTAGGTGTTCAGTTAACATACTGAAAGAGACCAGAGTAGGTGTCCAATTAATATTCTGAAAGAAACCAGAGTAGGTGTTCTGTTAACATGCTGAAAGAAACCAGAGTAAGTGTTCAGTTAACATTCTGAAAGAAAGCAGAGTAGGTGTTCAGTTAACATTCTGAAAGAGACCAGAGTAGGTGTTCAGTTAACATTCTGAAAGGAAAGAAGGTAGGTACGTTACTTTAGTAACCAATTTAGCCACATTCAAGGGTTAGGGTATTTAGTTATTACAAAATATGACGAAGGATGCCCTAATAATTAAAGAAGAGATACCCACCAGCTTTCAAAGATGTGGGGTGGTGAGGTTTTGCTCCTAGAAAGTTAGCAATGCCAGCCGGGCATGGTGGCTCACACCTGTAATCCCAGCATTTTGGGATTACATCCGCCGAGGCAGATGGATTGTTTGAGCCCATGAGTTTGAGACCAGCCTGGTTGAAACCCCATCTCTACCAAAAATATAAAAAACTAGCCGGGCATGGTGGCACCTGCCTGTAGTCCCAGCTACTTGGGAGGCTGAGGTGGGAGGATCACCTGAGCCCGGGAGGTCAGGCCACTGTGAGCCGTGATTGTGCCACTGCACTCCAGCCTGGGCCATAGGAGTGAGACCCTGTCAAAGAAAGGAGGAAAGGGGAAGGGGAGGGGAGGGGAAGG